>NW_017674129.1:47577-107691 GCF_001879085.1 Nicotiana attenuata | reverse complement strand
CATTTACAATCATTACTCACCTCGAACCGCGCGGAATCTCTAGCTCGCGACGCCTTTGCCCCTCAAATCGGCCTCCACGCGCGTCGAATCTGACCAAAACCACAACGAATACATCACAATATGCCAAAGGAACAATAACCAATCGAAAACAATCGAAAAATATTAAAAATCCCAAAATTGGCAAAACCCGAGCCCCGGGCCCACTCCTCAAAATTGAGAAATTCTTACACCAACGGGTTCCTTATCTCGCCACGAGTCTATACATATGAAAAACACCAAAATCGGAGTCCAATTGACACCCTCAAAACCCAATTTTTGCTCTCTTAAGTTCAAGCCCTAACCTCCATTTTTAGCCCATGATTTCTTAGATTTCCAGCCTTAATTCATGTAATAATACCATAGGATTGTGTTTTAAGTCCAAGAATCCTTACCTTATCGAAGCTCCTTGAAATCCCTCTTCAAAATAACCCACAATTCTCCAAGTCCGAAGTTAGAAATGAGAAACCCTCAAAAATTCGCGAAGAAGACCAATTAAATATTCTGCCCAGACATTACCGCTTCTGCAGTCATATTGTCGCCTCTGCGACTTCCGCTTTTTCGGTCACTATCCGCTTCTGCGAAAATTCACTAAAGGGACCAACCGCTTTTGCGGTCCATTACCGCATCTTCAGTTTCCGCTTCTGCGGACCCAGCTCCGCTTCTGCGGAAATTCCCTAAGGCCCAACTTCGTTTCTGCGATACATATCCTGCATCTGCGGCTTCGCAGATGCGGCCACTCCTCCGCTCCTATGGAAATAGGCGCCCAGGCTAAACTCGCTTGTGCGGCCTCTCTTTCGCACATGCGACCTCGCTTCTGCGGTCCAAATTCCGCAAAAGCGTGAATACCAGAAGCAGCAATACTTTTCCCTTTTCACAAGTTCAAAACTGCCCGTTAACCATCCGAACTCACCCCGAGGCCCCCGGGACCTCATCCAAAAGCACCAACGCATCCTAAAACATTATTCAAACTTGTTCCAATCATCAAAACACATAACACCAAAACCAACAAATTACATCGAATTCAAGCCTAAGTTCTTCTAAAACTTCCGAAACACGTATTCGACCAGAAACCCTACCAGATCACCTCCGAATGACCTGAAATTTTGCACACACATCCCAAATCACATAACGAAGCTACAGAAACTCTCGGAATTCCATTCCGACCCTCGGATCAAAATCTCACCTATCTACCGGAATTCGCCAAAATACTAACTCCGCCAATTCAAGCCTAATTCTACACCGGACCTCCAAAATTACTTCCGATCACACTCCTAAGTCACAAATCATCCCCCGAAGCTAACTGAATCATCGGAATTCATATCCGAGCCCTCTAACGCAGAATTCAACGTCCGGTTGACTTTTCCAAAACAAACCTTCCTTAAAGAGACTAAGTGTCTCATTTCCTTCTAGAACCAATCCAAATCAACTCGTTCACACCCAACACTGATAATGAAGCATAAAGAAATAGAAAATGGGGGAAACGGGGCAGTATCTCACGTGACGACGGGTCGGGTCGTCACACCTATATTCGGTAACATCCAAGCTCCTATCTTCGTACACATCCAAGCTCCTATCTTCATACGTGAGCTCATATTTTCAGACATGTCCAAGCTCATATCTTCAGACGTGTCCAAACTCTTAGTCTTGAACATGTCTAATCATTTAATGCCTGCAAGACTTTTCTATAAATGGAATGCAAATTTGTCATCGAAAGTGGAGAAGGAAGAAGAACTACTTTTATCTGAACTTTGATCTTAACTTCTTTCTTTAAGTATTTCATTTTTTTCTTGTAGGTTTTTGGATTTTCTAAGAGTATTGGTAATATTCTAGAATTGCTTTTTGTTGTAAGATTTAAATACTCCAGAATGGAGTAATCTCGCTTGTTGGGATAGTTGATGAAGCTTGATAAATATTTTTATAATATTATTTCAGTTTTAATACATCCTTGGCTTGAAATTTTCTTTTTATAATTCATACTGTGCTGAAATAATGATTTCTAATTAATCATTATCATCACTTCTATATATTTTCTTTAAGTTATTCTTATATTTATTTTATAATTCTCACGGAGCAAAATCAATATATAATAACCAATGAATAAAATAGTAGAGTGAGAATATTTTTTTTGTAAAACTCTTATTTCAAATCTGTAATCTTGTTTGTCTCAGTTTTAATTCTCACGGAGCAATTGTTGTAGGCAAGATTACTGCTTTTTAGCAGTAATATTCTCACGAAGTTTTTACTACCTTTTAGCACAATTCAAGCAAGAAAATATTTCGGTTTGATCGTCACTAGTTTTAACTCAATTAATTACAAACCTCACGGAGTGCTACTAATTGACTTTTTCTTAGTGAGTAAATATAATTGCATTAGCATTAGCAATTATTCTTTAGAGAAATATTTGTAGAAATTGAGATTATATGGTAATAATATCATCAAGTGAATTCAACGATACCCAACTCTTTTTAAATTATAAATCTTTCGAAAATTGTTTGTTTTGCTTTAAGTAATTAACAAGTTTTAAAACCCCACTCACCTTTCATCAATATGGTTATCTCAAATAGTAGTAATAATATTAAAAGTCTGTAGCCTAGATTAGCCAATCTCTGTGGGACGATATCATAAACTATATTAGAATTTGATTGAGTACGAGCAGAAAAATCCTATGCACATTGGTCTAATTAGAATTATTAATGCGTTCTTGTTAATTCTAATTCCAAAGGAATATAGGCGTTATATTAGCATGAATAGGCGAGTAGTTCTTCGGGAGAATGCTTCGAGTAATATTAATCATGTCAATCAATGAACTAGATAAATTAATTAGTTAATTTAAGTGGAAGACTCAACGGGATTGTTAGTTGACCCATAGCTCTGGAATATTTTTTTCTCATTGAATTTGTCTCTAAATTTTTTGAATTGTTCCCTTTAGTTTCTTAGTTTATTACTCTAGATTAGCTTTAGTTAAATAGTCGCACTTTAAAAAATTGCTTGAATAGATTAATTATTTTAATTGATAGATAATTACAAGTCCTCGTAGGAATGATGCTCTATTCACTATTTATTATTTGTCGTCCATATATACTTACGTGTGCGTTTTGAAGCAACAACAGGGCAAAGTTCCACCTAACTAATCGGCAATCGGTCAAATCAATTTTTCCATCCACGTTTCATAATATCCTACCTGTTACGTTTTACATTGCCTAATTGAGATAGTTTTCTTAATACTCTTTTATTGGTAAAATATATTTCTTTCCATATTCAAACGTGCCTTAACTTCAATTTCATTGTTTCTCTTGAAGACATCAAGTTCAACTAAAAAGTCAATCATCAGATGAATCCCCAACCCTATGAAACTCAAAACAAAATACCACTCAAGCCTCCTGAAATTGATCATGATAATTCCATACACAACAACCTACAAAATAAATCATCCTTCAAGGAAATGCTAACAACCTCTAGCCCAATGATCTTTGCCTCAACTATAAATCAAAATGACTTGGAGTTGTCAGAGACTACCCAGTAGAAAGAATGATCGAACACTCTGTAACTTCTAACACACGAGGCATTAAAATTATCTCGTTGTCAGGAGAAGATAGACAAAGAATTTATGAGCCCTGGAAAAATGCTATCATTGTGAAGCTTGTGGGAAAACGTATGTTGAACCACTACTTGAAGAAGAAAATTCAAGAATTATGGAGGCCAACAGAGGATTTCCAGCTGATTGATCTTGGTGAAGATTATTACATAATTAAGTTAAAATAAGGAAAATATGGAAAAGGCTATTCAGCAAGGGACTTGGTTCGTCAATGGTCACTTTCTTTCCATTACAAGATGGAAACCAAATTTCGTGGCATCAAAAGAAAGATTGACAGCATCGGCAGTGTGGATTAGGCTCCCTCAACTGCCTACAGAATTTTATGATGGTATAATCCTTGAAAAAATTGGTAATGCAATTGGACGCCTACTGAAGATTGATGTTTGTACATCAACCACGCTAAGGGAACGTTATGCAAGACTTTCTGTAGAACTTCCTCTAGAAATTCAGTCCAACCCTTCCTATATGTTGGACACCATAAACAATACATCCATTATGAGGAAGAAAACTTCCTATGCACAAAGTGAGGAAGACTAGGCCACACACTAAAACAATATAATTATATTCGGCTAGATACCAAGGCCAGTAAGGAGACAACCAAGGAACACCTAACAACAACAAGACTGGAAAGCCAATAAGAGGAGGGGACAACAGTATCCTTCAGCAAAGGAAGAAAACAAGGTATAAGAGGTAATCAACAAACTATCAACAAGACAGTCAAGAAAACCAATGGTCCAGGTATCTCCGTTAAATTGTTCAATGCAAGTACTGGTAAGTACCTAGATACTCAGTTTTTGCAGTATAAATCTAAGGATCCTAAGGATACCATAACCTCCATGGAAATGAATGATGCAAGGAGTCCGGCCACCATAGCTAAGGAAAAAACCACCATACCAATAAAAAATAATTTCTCACTGTTGAATAGTGAGCAAATGGTTTTAGATGAAACCACTAATAAAAAAAATAAATTAATATTACAGATATAAGTTATAGACATGCAAATAAACAAATATCCACCCCAAATGAAGACATTGACATGTTGGAAAATAACGTGTCTATTTCCAAAAAAAGAGAAAATAAAGCCATGCAAAATATCTCTCTATATGAAAATACTACCTCCCTACTAATAATAACCCTACTGCCCCTACTGCCGAACAAACCAAACAAATTAGTAACAACCCAAGCTTAACTAAAAAACTGGATCAAAATCTCTCTTTAAGATTTGATAATCTTCCCACCCTTGAGCATGCCGGCCAAATGGCAATAAAAGATAGCAAAATAGAACAAATGTCCTCCAACCAAGAACACATACTACATCATGGAGGATCAACCTATAAACCAAAGCACTGGGAATCCAAAAGCCATGCGATTGGCAAACCCAATCATTAACCTATCACCCAATCCCTCACACACTACCAATAGCCCCATTCCTACGCCTGTTTTAGAGACCTTAAGTATTCCACCCTCTATTCATAATGCCAAGAATTCCCTCAACTCTAAGAAGAAGACACAGGCTCATACAAATTCTAAGGCAACATAGAGCTCTAGCTATGGAAAATCTACCACCATTCCCCCCTCAACTAGAAAACCCACAGATAATTTATGTCGAACCTCCACAAGCTCAGGACTACCAATCTGTCTCGTGGATGGAAATGGGACTTATGGGCCATGCAGTGTTGTTCAATCTCCAAATCAATGGCCAGGACTCGATTGTCATACTACACAACACACAATACTTAGCCCAATCGGTAGCGGAGGGCATGAGGTTGGCCATGAACAACTATCTAAACCAAGTCTGGCTAAACAACATCCTACAACCCTAGCTCCTTCAGTGAACCCACAACTAGTGCATGCAATGAGAAACCAATAGAATTTGCCACCATATTTCAATCCAATCTACCCACAGAATGCTCTCCTAGACATGCCATTCTTCCCACCAGAAATGTTAACCCAACTCAATCCCATATTCATGCCATGGGAGAACCCTCAACCAGTGCAGGAGCCACCAATTCCTCAAACACGCCAGCAACCTCCACCACCACCTCACCAAGCAGCTCAAGAACTAGAACTAGTAGAAGAAAAAAAGGAGGAGGAAGAGGAACCACTCAACATAATCTTAGAACGAGTCCTAGAGTTCTCAAATCTAGACGGGGTAAAAGTATATCTTCACGGAGATGCAAGAGAAGAGGTGATCGCGGCCTACCCCGCACTACTAATTAAGTAGCGACAGAGGGTCGGAGCAGCTTTAACCCGATTTAGGGTCGGGATCGATATCCACAAAGAGCTAGAATTTGGAGTCGAGTATCTATCTAGTTTAGGATTACATATGTGTTCTTAATTACACTTCTATTCACTTTTGGGATTTTTATTTACTTCTACTATTATAAAACTACAAATGGTAATTGCAACTAAATTATGCTAAGAGTTATAATGCTACGAGTTGTTCAAATAGGTTAAAAGGCACTAGGGTAGTGACTTCCGCCTAGGTGGTCAATTGACGGGTACTTGAGTCTAAGGCACGTTTGACATGTTTGGGGAGTATGATATAACCGTTGCACGACTTTACCCACTCTACACCTCTCGGTGGTTCGAGTGATTTTGCCCGAATTGACTTTCTCAAGACCAATTGGGTATGCAAATTTGCACAAGCAACTAGGGTTCAAGTCGGGTATTATTCTCTCGAGGTTTTACCCTTTAATTGGGGCTATCAATCTCTTGAATACGCCCCAATTCCTTGTTGGACCAATTTCGGAGACTTAGGCTCTCTTTCTCAAGAAGAGCTCAAGTCAACTCAACACAAACTAGTATTTGCAACCACTAATTCAGAAATTAACCATGAAATTGGCCTAAATAACAAACACCCATAGTCAAATTCTCCCTAAAATACAAGACCCATCAATTACCCATACTAGGGTTGAGCCACAACCCTAGCTTATGGGTCTAGCTACTCATAATTAAAGAAGAAAAACAAGAAATAGATGAAGATAAACTCATATTAATTAATCACTAAGTTAAACACAAAGATTCAATGATTAAAAGTAGCTAAAATTGCCCAAAATAGCTGAAAATATCGAAACCACGAGCGCATCTCTTAACTGAATCTATCTGGTTAACCTAAAAATGGAAAAGAAGTTATTTATACTAAGCTGACTATTTTGGACAAAAATACCCCTGCGGGGTTAGTGCGGACTGCACAAAATGGACCGCGGTCCGCACTAGGACTTTGGACTTGAAAATCTGCTCTCTGAACCTTGGCATCGCGGACCACAAAGAATGGACTGCGGCCGCGGAGGCTTCTAGTGCGGTCCGCATTAAAAGGACCGCGGACCGCATTGGCTTGACATCCTAAAATTGCAGCTCTCTGATTCTCCTTACTGCGGACCGCAGAGAATGAACTGCGGCCGCATTGATCTCAGTGCGGACCGCACAAAATGGTAGTGCGGCCGCACTGCCTCTTGGCCTGAAAATCCACCTCTCTGAATCTCCCAGTGCGGACCGCACAAAATGTAGTGCGGTCGCACTGGCCTTATTTAGCCTGAGCTTTGTCTTGTGTTTGGCGCTTGTGCAAGTTTCACTCCTTTTGAGCTGATTATTGATATCTTGTCACTTTGTTGATCAAACCTGCAATCAAGCACAACTTGTGAGCCTTTTGGACTATTTTGTATGAATTTCTAATCAAAGCATAAGCAAGAAGGAGTATAAAACGCGTCAAAATCCATAGTTATCAACTCCCCCAAACTTAAGCTTTTGCTTGTCCTCAAGCAAACAAAATAAGACCCACCCCTTAAGAGAATGTCCAAGAAAATTTCAGCTGTCCTAAAGTGACCTAAACTAGCCTCAATTGGGGCTAACAATTGCCCTCAATATACATGAATCATTAACAACATTTACTCTTTGAAATCACCATGGATCCAGTGTGACACAAGAGCATCAAGGATTGTCTCAACACATCAAAGAACTCTTTCTATTACTTTAGTCATTGTGGAACCCAAACTCACACATCCTCACCTCTCCCTAAGCTAACCTCACCTTTAGAATAATGGCACTTAGAACGAGGTAAATGGAAGTTCACTCATCTCTCTCAAGAAATAGCCACAAGTCCGGCTCTAGGTACCATATGCTTGCCCCTCATGTGAGTATCCACTAATGTAAGCTTCATTCAACTCAAGATCATATAGGGCTTTTGTGGAGACATTGTGAAGGCTTTTGGTTCAGGGTAGGAAATGTTTTGGTCTAAGTAGGTTCCATCTTTCCTTAAGCACTTCTTTTGATTCATTTGGCATCCATTCACTTGACTTTTTGAGTCATTTCACTTCTTTCTAAGGGGTTAGAGAGAGACACCGTCACTCTTTCTTATGCATTTCAAACCTTTTCTCCTTTTTCAACTTTCCACACCTTTCATTCTTTGCTTTTCTTTGAATCCCTTTTTATTCTTTTTCACATTGAACTTTCTTTTTGTCTTTTTGCTTTTCTTTCTTTTTCATTGCCTTTCCCTTTCTTCATTTTTGTGCCTTTTTACCACTTTGTTGCAATCCTCGTCTCTCCCCCCAAACTTATACTTTTGCCATGTGCTAAAGGAAAGATTGGGTGCCAAGAGAGGGTATCTTTTAGAACGGGTATAGGCTTGTATCATGGTTCTTGAAAGAAAAAGGTCTAAGGCTCAAAAGGGTTAACTAGGGATCTTATCATTGGTACGCTATGGAATTGTTCAAACTATCATTTGGACCAAGGAGAGCCTATAATCACGTCTCAAGTTAAATTCACTTAGGATTTCGCCTCAACAAACATTCAGGGCAAGTTCTAGACCAATGGCTCGGGACTTGGACTTGCAATTCAATTTCTCACCACACAAGCTAAGGGATTGCTAAAGACATAGAGTCGGGGGCCCACAACGACCTTAGATACGATTTGAGCACACAATGGTCCCGAAAAACCACTTGATGATTATCGGTCAACACAAGAGTCTCAAGGTCACGACTTTCACCATCCTAAACACAACAATTTGTTTTTGACCATAAGATCAAAGGCAAATGTGCTAGGCCCAAGTGAAGCTTTGCTTGAGGTACCCTTAACTACAAACTACTAAAAACAAAAAGAAAAACGGACTCAAACCCTTAAGAAGGTTGTCACACCATCCATCATTGGGAAGATCCACCCGGTTCACACAACACTCCACCTTTGGAAAGAACCGTGGCATTAAGAAAACCAAAGGCTTATTGCAAACATTGAAAACAAGAAGCTACGAATCTCAAATAAGAAGCTAAGAACAAAAAGTTTGCGTAAAGTAAAAGGAATATATACAAGAGGGGATTTGAATATACAATAGATAGGATGAATATCTACAATGTAACATAACTTTATATACAGACCCAAATAAAAGTGCGATAAATGTATGAAATGTTAAAAATATATACAAACCAAAGGTGAAAAATAAGGAAAACATAAAAAGTATCAAATATATACAATCATCCGAATAAGTCAAAATGTAGGGCCTACCCCCTCAAATGAAAGCTGGCATTGTCCCAATGCCAACTAACCAAAATAAAGCACCAAAAAGATGATAAAGAAGGATATAGAGACTCCCTATGGCCTGTTTATCTGCATAGGCTCCTGAGTGGTCCCTGGGTCCTCACTGTGTTCGGGAACCTCAGACTGGTTCCCTGTGGCCTGCTGCTCTGCTGCTGGGACCTGGGCCTGGACAGGCTCCTGAGGTGCATCCTGTGGCTGACTAGAAGAAGCCTCTGGAGGGTCGGCCAACTGGATGACTGCATCATCCGATCTGGGAATCATCCTCCTCCTCTTGGAAGGCCTCTGAGAGTGCTCCGGCAGGGGATCAGCTGCTGGTACTGGGTCCTGGAGTAATAAATCTAAAGGCAACTGATCTGCCTTCAGTCTGTCAACATCCGCTCTCAGCTCCTTCACGGATTCCTTGGAGGCCCGTGCCTTCCTCAACTTCTTGTGTTCCCCAGCAAGCTCCTTGAGAGCCTTGCTGTGTGAATCAACTGCCTCAACAAGCTTCTTCTGATTGTCGAGGATTTTCTTCTGGTTGTCTAACATCTCCTTAAGAGCATCCTCTATGGACTGTGGAACCTGTGGGGGTGGAGGTGCCGACTGAGCCTCTACCTAGTCAAAATGGACAACTTGGATGACGCAGTCTGCATCCAGTTGTTGATACTGAGAAGTGCCTGGATCAACCGGTGGGAAGTAATGGGATGGGCCCGGGAAGATGGGATCTCCGGGGCAGCTGAGGTGGATGGACCAGGAGGGGCAGCAGTAGAAGTGGAGGCCAGCTCAGCAGGGGTCACTACCACAACTGGCTCTTCAGACTGGCCAGTTGGAGCAGTAACCGTACTCTTGAAGTTCTTGCTCTTGGGGTTATTATCCCCCTGCATGCTGTACCAGGAGAAAGGGACCTTCGCTTCGACTTTGATGTCGAAGGGCCTCTTTTCCACCTTCAAATCCCGGAAGTACATAGTGAGAAAACTGGGGAACGGGTAGTTTCTGTCATGCTCGGCACCCACAATTGAGATAATCCTCGACATCACATTCCCTACATTGATTGGGTACCCCGCCATGATCGAAGCCATCAAAACAGCCGGTGAAGAGGTAGGGTGTTGTCATGAGTGGTAGGGTCCAACCTGCTACATACGAATGTCTCCCACCCCTTCGCTTCAAAGTTCAAACTATGCCTCAGAATTTTGACTCCAGCAGTCAACCAGTCGGGGGTAGTACCTGGGATTACCAGGTATTGTGCTAGGCAGGGATGAACCTCCTCACCCATTTCCATCTTAGCCATATACAATGTCTCATCCTCCTCTTCAAAGCCAAGGTAATCGTTGATTGCCTTCTTGTCAAACAATACCTTCAAGTTTCGCACCTTGGTCACCTTTGTACCCTTTTTGATGTGGGCCACCTTGGCGTAGAATTCCTTGACCAAGTGCTCATTGGCATCTATACAATCACTCAAAAAGTACTCCCAGCCAATTCTCTCCCTAAACTGCCTCCTCACATTGGGGTTGTGAGGTAGCAAGTCTCTATCTACGAAGCTTCTCTCCGGGGATCAACTTCCTCACCGGCCACCATTCCCGGAATTTGTGGTATGCCACCTCACTAACAAATCTATCTTGCCAAACCTCCGGCTTTCTAGTTCTAGCAATGCCTCCCACCTATGGTTCACCTCCTTCTCCTACTTCTTGTTCTCCCTCTACTTCCTCCTCAGCACCTACTGCACCCTCTCCGGATAATGAAGCTATGGGAGAGGTGGAGTATTCCCCACTACCTTCACCTGAGCCATCAGACGACCCAGAAGAAATGTTCACTGATGCTTGGGCAGTGGGGGATGCTGGAGGTGTGTCTCTCAGCCTAAACCTCTCTGGCCAGTCAGGGATGTGTGTTGGGACTGAGTCGTAGGAAATCTCCCGGGAAGGTTCGTACTCACTCCTCGATGAGTGAGAAGCAGCTCTATCAGCAGCCTTTATCGCCTTTCTGGTTGCTTTTATTGCCTCTAGAGCTTTGGGAGTCAATTTTATCATTTTCTGTTTCCCTCCCCAGGAGGATTCTCCTCTGCCCGATTGTTTACCTCTTTGTTTCACCATTGTCTGCAAACACAATTCAATTGACTTGTTAGTATCAGTTGCAGCAGTTAAGAACAGAGTTGCAGAAGCAGGAAAGGAAAATTGCAAAAAAAGCTGCAGAAGTCACACAGTGCGGACCGCACATAATGGTGTGTGGCCGTACTGGGGTCACCGCGGACCGCACAAAGTCAACCGAGGTACGCACAGAGGTGGAGTTCTGACTACCCACTCTCTGTGTCTAGGCAGTGCGGACCGAACAAAATGTAGTGCGGCCGCAGCGCCTGAGGTTCAGCACTCAGAATTGCACCAATGCGGTCCGCACAGAATGGTACTGCGGACCGCATAAGGGCACCGCGGACCTCACAAAAACGACCGCGGTCCGCACTGAGTGCCCAGTTGTGGCACTAAATTAGGGTTCATGTATTTTGATTTGTGGGTCCAATTTTTCACCTAATTAGTGTCCCTACATGATTACCCATTGATTTTAACTATCTATGTCTATTTTAGTCTAAAAATTAACAACCCTAACATACTCAATTGAAGAAAAATGCAGGAAGCATAGAAAGGGAAGAAAGAAAAACCAAAAATTAGAAGAAATTAACAAAAATTAAACAATTAAAAGGCAAGTAATGGTACCAGATGTGAGATGAAATAAAGAGTGACAAGTCCACACAGTTAATTACAAGCAAAGGAATGGATGAACAGTGTTCTAGGGCTCTAAGATGCAAAGGTTCGAAAAGTGTAAAAGGTAGGCCTCAAGGACTATTTATAGAAAAAGCCCTGGGGCCCAGCTTACCTACCCCAGTGCGGACCGCACAAAATGGACCGCGGTCAGCACTGTACAAAAATATGCAAGTTTGAGGAGGCAACACACTACGGTCCGCACAAAATGGACCGCGGACAGCACAAAATGTAGTGCGGCCGAGTGGCAAACTTCAGAGAGTTGTATTTTTACTCTTTCTTCAGTGTGGTCCGCACAGAATCGACTGCGGCCGCACTGACAACATCAGAGACCTGTTGATCATCATTTTTTTCCACCATGTCCTGCACTGCATCAACACAATCCTGTAACATCTCACAACCGGTTAGCCCAAAAAAATCAATCCTACACTACAGTGAAAATCAAATAAAAACAAAAAGAAAAACACATGGGTTGCCTCCCAAGAAGCGCCTGATTTAACGTCGCGGCACGACGCAAGTTACCATCACATCATTTGAAATGAAGGAGTGCCACCACGTGGCTGTCATCAATTTTTCCAAGATAATGCTTGACCCTATGCCCATTCACTCTAAAAACTTCCCCACTTTTGTTCATTAAATCAAGGGCACCAAACGGGGTCACACACACTACTTCAAATGGTCCGCTCCACTTTGACTTTAGCTTTCCCGGAAACAACTGTAACTGAGAGTTGAACAAGAGCACCAAATCACCTACTCTAAACTGCTTGCCACGAGCATATTTGTCATGAAGGTATTTCATCTTGTCCTTGTACAAGGACGAACTGGAGTAGGCATGGAAACAGAATTCATCAAGTTCATTGAGTTGCTCCACCCGAAGATTAACAGCTATATCCCAATCAAGATTCAACTTCTTCAAGGCCCACATGGCCTTATACTCTAACTCCACTAGTAGATGACATGCTTTCCCAAACATCAACCGGTACGACGACATACCAATTGGAGTCTTGTAAGCGGTCTGGTAAGCCCATAGAGCATCATCTAACTTTTTAAACAAATCAGTCCTATTGGCATTGACGGTTTTGGAAAAAATGCTCTTGATCTCCCTGTTGGACACTTCAACCTGGCCACTTGCTTGAGGATGATAAGGAGTAGACACTTTGTGGTTGACACCATACTTGGAAAGCGAGGCGTCAAAAGCTTTATTACAAAAATGCGATCCTCCATTGTTGGGCAAGGCAACGGCCTCAACACATTTTGAGAAATAATCAACCGCTACAAGAATGTAGGTGTTTCCGCACGAGCTTACAAAAGGGCCCATAAAATCGATACCCCATACATCAAAGATATCTACTTCGAGAATGGTGTTTAGAGGTATCTCATCTTTCTTGGAAATCCCGCCCGCTCGTTGACATTGATCACACCTTTTTACTAGATCACTTGCATCTTTGAACAAGGTTGGCCAATAAAAACCACACTCAGAACTTTTGAAGCAGTCCTCGCCCCTCGATGATGGCCACCATAGGGGGAGGAATGACAAGCCTCTAGGATGCTAAATTGCTCCTCCTCAGGCACACACCTTCGGATCACTCCGTCAGGTGCAAATCTTGAACAAGTATGGCTCGTCCCAATAGAAGTCCAGACTATCCCGTTTGAGCTTCTTCCTTTGGTTAGAAAAGTGCTCACACGGGATGATGCCAGTCACAAGAAAATTAGCAATATTCACAAACCATGGCATATCACTCATCGACACAGAAAGTAGCTGCTCATCGGGAAATGCATCGTTGATCTCTAGGCCATCACACGGCCTTCCTTCTTCCTCCAAGCGAGACAAATGATCCGCCACTTGGTTTTCACTACCTTTCCGGTCCACAATTTCCAAATCAAACTCTTGGAGTAATAAGACCCATCGCATTAGTCTAGCTTTGGAGTCTTTCTTCGTCATCAAATACCTAAGAGCTGCATGATCAGTGTGCACTATGACTTTGGCTCCCATAAGATATGGCCGAAAATTTTCCATTGCGAACGCAATAGCCAATAATTCTTTCTCAGTCACCGTGCAGTTCCTTTGAGCTTCATTCATTGTCTTGCTCGCATAGTACACCGGATGAAACATTTTGTTCACTCTTTGACCTAAAACTGCCCCAACCGCAACATCACTCGCGTCGCACATGAGCTCGAAAGGCAAGCTCCAATTGGGTGCGGTAATGATTGGGGTGGTGGTCAACTTATGCTTGAGAAGTTCAAATGCTTGCATACATCCCTCATCAAACACAAACTTTGTATCCTTTTCTAGCAACTTACACAAAGGATTAACTACCTTCGAAAAGTCCTTGATAAATCGCTGGTAGAACCCCGTATCTCCAAGAAAACTTCTAACCCCCTTGACAGAAGTGGGGGGAGGAAGTCTTGAAATCACCTCAATTTTGGCTTTGTCAACCTCAATACCATTCTTTGAAATTTTATGCCCCAAAACTATGCCCTCCTCAACCATGAAGTGGCATTTTCCCCAATTTAGATCAAGATTTGTGTCTTCACACCGGGCCAACACTCTATCCAAATTGTTCAAACACTCATCGAATGAATCACCCACAACACTGAAGTCATCCATGAACACCTCCAAAATATCTTCCACCATATCGGTCAAAATGGCCATCATACACCGTTGGAATGTTGCCGGTGCATTGCACAACCCAAAGGGCATCCGAGAGAAAGCAAAGGTGCCATATGGACAAGTAAAGGTTGTCTTCTCCTGATCTTTGGGAGATATCCAAATTTGATTGTACCTTGAATAACCATCCAAGAAACAATAGAAGGCACGACCAGCAAGACGATCAAGCATCTGGTCCAGGAAAGGCAATGGGAAATGATCCTTGCGGGTCACCTTGTTCAGCTTGCGGTAGTCCATGCACACCCTCCATCCGATCACTGTCCGGGTTGGAATAAGTTCATTATTAGCATCGGTCACCACGGTCATACCACCCTTCTTCGGCACACATTGCACCGGAGAAGTCCATGAGCTGTCAGAGATAGGATACACCACACCGGCATCTAACCACTTGATCACCTCTTTTTTCACAACTTCTTGCATTGCCTCGTTCAACCTCCTTTGATGTTCCAAGGAGGGTTTTGCATCATCTTCCAGAATAATCTTGTGCATACAGAATGCGGGGCTTATTCCCCGAATATCAGCTAGAGTCCATCCAATTGCCTTTTTCCGCTTTTTGAGCACCGCCAATGTGGCATCTACCTGCATGTTAGTAAGACAAGAGGAAAGAATAACTGGTAAAGTTGAATTAGAGCCTAAGAATTCATACCTGAGGTGTGGAGGTAATGGCTTCAACTCCAACACCGGGGGTTCCTCAATTGAAGGCTTCGTTGGAGGGGTCTTTCTATTTTCAAGATCCAAAGATAGTTTCCTAGGCTCATAAGAATAAGAGCCCATACCATGTAAAGCATTCACGCACTCCACTCGGCCCTCATCATCATTGACATCAAGATTCAACAATACGCCCTCCAAAGGGTCCTCAACATTGATCATTGCACTACTATCATCAATTATCACAGCCGTGACAAGATCCATAAATGAACACACATCTGTACAATTGGGCTGCTTCATTGACTTGCACACATGAAAAATGACCTTTTCATCACCTACCCTGAAAGTGACTTCCCCTGCTTCCACATCCACTAGAGCCTTCCCTGTAGCAAGGAAAGGTCTCCCTAATATGATCGGGACCTCATAATCTACCTCACAATCCAAGATCACAAAATCAGCTGGCAAGATAAATTTGTCCATCCGACGAGCACATCATCAACAATACCCAATGGTCGCTTCATTGATCTGTCTGCCATTTGCAATCGCATGGAAGTTGGCCTCGGTGGACCAATACCCAAAGTCTTGAAAACTGAGTAGGGCATTAAGTTGATGCTTTCCCTAAGATCACATAAACCTTTAGCAAAGTCTGCACTCCCTATAGTGCAAGGGATAGTGAAAGCACCAGGATCCTCTAACTTTGGAGCCATTGAATGTACTATAGCACTAACTTGGTGGGTCATCTTGATAGTTTCACAGTCCATGGATCTTTTCTTTGTCACCAAATCTTTCATGAATTTAGCATAGCCAGACATCTGCTCTAAAGCTTCTACCAAAGGAACATTGATGGATAAGCTCTTCATTATGTCTATGAACTTTTTGAACTGATTCTCATTTTTCTGCTTGGCTAGCCTCTGAGGATAAGGGGGAGGTGGCCTAGGCAAGGGTGCCTTGGCTTTTGGCACAACCGGATCCGGCATGTCAATTACGTGCTCCCTAGACGGGTTCACGTCACTTTGTGTTTCCACCTCGGCATCTTGAATATTGATCCTCACTTCTTCATTCACATTTTCATCAACCACATTCTCAACCACCAAAGGAACTTCATCTTCTTGCAACTCAACTTCATCACACAAAACTTGCTTTTGTTTGGAGGCATTCACATCACCGCCTCGTCCACTCCTAGTGGTCATAGCCATGACATGATTGTTCCCTCCCTTTGGGTTCACTACCGTATCACTTGGTAAAGCACCCTTAGGGCGTGTATTTAAAGATTGAGAGATTTGGCCTAGTTGCACCTCCAAATTTCTAATGGAAGTATTGTGAGAAGCCAATTGAGCATCCGAATCCGCATTCTTCTTCATCATTTGTTCGAACATCATTTCAATTCTACCCATTTCATTGTTGGATGTACTAGGACCCTGGGATGGAAAAGGTGGTGGGTTGCTCGGTTGTTGGTACATTGGGGGCCTTTGAAAGCCTTGCCCCTGATTTCCTTGGTTATTGTTCCATCCACCCTGGTTGTTGTTGTTTCCACCCCAATTGTTGTTGTTACCCCAGTTTCCCTGATTGTTCCGGTTGTTATTTTGATTTCCCCAATTGTTGTTCCATTGTTGTTGATTATTCCAGTTATTGTTGCTTTGTTGTTGGTTACCCCAATTGCCTTGAGATCGCCATTGTTGTTGTTGGTTGGAAGAATTGCCTCTTTGGCCTTGATAATTGTTCACATATTGTACCTCTTCAGTTTGCTCATCATAGCCGTCGTCTTGAAATCCACTACCATCATTGTCAAATTGATCCGAATTCCCTTGATTCTCTTGACCTTTTCGCCTTCTTTGGTTCACTAGCATGTTAACACCCTCCATAGCATTCACTTGGCGAGGAATTTGGACTTGTTGCAATTGTGCCTTTGCTAGTTATTGGTAGTTGTCAAATCCGCGATCGCCTGCCCATGGTCATGTAATTCCTTGTGCAAATGAATGACTGTGGGGTCACCTTGGGGTACATTGGCTCTACTTTGCCATGTGGAGGATGTATTCGCCATCTCATCAAGAATGGCACAAGCTTCATCATACGTCAACTTCATAAAATTACCCCCAGCCAATTGGTTCACTATGCATTGATTCGTTGTATTGATGCCCCGATAGAAAGTCTGTTGTATCATTGCCTCTGTCATATCATTGTAGGGGCATTCTTTCACCATAGTTCTATATCGCTCCCAAATCTCGTGCAATGGTTCAGTAGGCTCCTGCTTGAAGGCTAAAATCTCATCCCGTAGTGCTGCCATGTGCCCCGGTGAGAAAAATTTGGCAATGAACTTATCCGCCAATTCATCCCAAGTTGTGATGGAATGGTTGGGAAGTCGCTCAAGCCAATCCAATGCTTTCTCCCTAAGTGAAAATGGGAAAAGCCTCAATCGAAGAGCATCCTCGGACACATTGGTTTGCTTGCTCCCCCAATAGGTATCCACGAACCCCTTGAGATGTTTGTATGCATTCTGAGTGGGAACACCTGTGAAATACCCACGCTGCTCCAATAATGTTAGCATCACGTTGGTTATTTGAAAATTTCCCGCCCGAATCCGTGGCGGAACAATAGCACTCGCATAGCCTTGGTTGAGAAGAACTCTAGGAGCCACTCTTGGAGGTGGCAGAGGAGGGTCTGGAACATTGTCATTTGCATTGGCCTGGCGGCCTCTACGTTGTCCTTGAGGTACAAGAGGTACCTCCTCATCTCCATTGTCATCAACCTCCTCCCCCACATTCACATTTCCAAGAGGGTCATTAGCATTTAATGCCATTTTGTACCTGATGTATTGACACAAACAAATTAGTAACATAGAAGGAAAGAAGAAAAAAACACAAATCTATCTAGATAGATAGCCAAAATCGTTAGCTCCCCGGCAGCGGCGCCAAAAAGTGATCGCGGCCTACCCCGCACTACTAATTAAGTAGCGAGAGAGGGTCGGAGCAGCTTTTACCCGATTTATGGTCGGGATCGATATCCACAGAGAGCTAGCATTTGGAGTCGAGTATCTATCTAGTTTAGGATTGCGTATGTGTTCTTAATTACACTTCTATTCATTTTTGGGGTTTTTATTTACTTCTGCTATTATCAAACTACAAATGGTAATTGCAACTAAATTATGCTAAGAGTTATAAGGCTACGAGTTGTTTAAATAGGTTAAAAGGCACTAGGGTAGTGACTTCCGCCTAGGTGGTCAATTGACGGGTACTTGAGTCTAAGGCACGTTTGACATATTTGGGGAGTATGATATAACCGTTGCACGACTTTACCCACTCTACACCTCTCGGTGGTTCGAGTGATTTTGCCCCAATTGACTTTCTCAAGACCAATTGGGTATGCAAATTTGCACAAGCAACTAGGGTTCAAGTCGGGTATTACTCTCTCGAGGTTTTACCCTTTAATTGGGGCTATCAATCTCTTGAGTACGCCCCAATTCCTTGTTGGACCAATTTCGGAGACTTAGGCTCTCTTTCTCAAGAAGAGCTCAAGTCAACTCAACACAAAACTAGTGTTTGCAACCACTAATTCAGAAATTAACCATGAAATTGGCCCAAATAACAAACACCCATAGTCAAATTAGCCCTAAAATACAAGACCCATCAATTACCCACACTAGGGTTGAGCCACAACCCTAGCTTATGGGTCTAGCTACTCATAATTAAAGAAGAAAAATAAGAAATAGATGAAGATAAACTCATAATAATTAATCACTAAGTTAAACACAAAGATTCAATGATTCAAAGTAGCTAAAATTGCCAAAAATAGCTGAAAATATCGAAACCACGAGCGCAACTCTTAACTGAATCTATCCGCTTAACCTAAAAACAGAAAAGAAGCTATTTATACTAAGCTGACAATTTTGGACAAAAATACCTGTTAGTGCGGACCGCACAAAATGGACCGCGGTCCGCACTGGGACTTTGGACTTGAAAATCTGCTCTCTGAACCTTGGTATCGCGGACCGCAGAGAATAGACTGCGGCCGCGGAGGCTTCTAGTGCGGTCCGCATAAATAGGACCGCGGACCGCATTGGCTTGACATCCTGAAATTACAGCTCTGTGATTATCCTTACTACGGACTGCAGAGAATGAACTGCGGCCGCGTTAATCTCAGTGCGGACCGCACAAAATGGTAGTGCGGCCGCACTGCCTCTTGGCCTAAAAATCCACCTCTCTGAATCTCCCAATGCGGACATCACAAAATGTAGTCCGGCCGCACTGGCCTTATTTAGCTTGATCTTTGTCTTGTTTTTGGCGCTTGTACAAGTTTCACTCCTTTTGAGCTGATTATTGACATCTTGTCACTTTGTTGATCAAACCTGCAATCAAGCACAACTTGTGAGCCTTTTGGGACTATTTTGTATGAATTTCTAATCAAAGCATAAGCAAGAAGGAGTATAAAATGAGTCAAAATCCCTAGTTATCAAGAGGCATGTGCTCAATTGCCCACTAGCATTATACAAATGCTCGATGGAAATCAGACCACCCCAGGATCCAACGGTGGGAAACTGAGCCATTATTCTAGTTCCATCATTGAGAAGGAACCCAATACTGGGGGTAGTGAGGGAGAACGGGGAGCCAGCAAACTCAAACCTTAATATCTCTATGAATCATCCAACCAACTTCATCATTTGGAACATAAGGGGTGGAAACAACGAAAATTTTAGAAGGAATCTTAGAGAAATGGTGGACACTCACAGGCCATGCATGGTTGCTTTATTAGAAACCAGAATGGGAAATCATGTTGAGTTGCTTAATGACTTTAGCTTTACGGAGATGATAGAGGTTCCGGCGGAGGGTCAGGCAGGAGGCATCGTGGTGCTGTATAACCATGAGGTTGTGACTGTCCAGAATTTTTTTACGTAGGAATCAAGAAATCCATGCAACAATAGAGGTACTACCTATTCGTAAACCTTGGCTTTTTAGTACATACATGCTAGCACTGATATCCTTAAAAGAAATGTTATGTGGGAAAATCTTGAAAATATTAGTAGAAATTACATAGGTCCTTGGATGGTGGGAGGAGATTTTAATGATATTTTGGTGCAGATAAAATATATGGAGGCAGACCCCTAAATGATAATAGGGCTAAGTTTCTTTGTTCAAAACTTAATAGTTGTAAATTACTTTATCTTGGCTTAAAGGGATGCAAATATACTTGGTCAAACCATAGGCACAAAGATAAGGGTCTTATAATGGAAAGACTTGACAAAGTATTAGGAAATGAGGAATGGGTAGATTTATTCCCTAAAAGTTCTATAATTCACCTTCCTAAAAATTATTTGGATCATAACCCTATCCTAATAGAATTAATCCCTAGAAATAGAATTCTTCACAAACAACCCTTTAGGCTAGAGACCTTTTGGTGTAAACACCCGGAATTTCAATCTGTAGTAAAAAACAATTGGCGTGACTCTGACTACTTTAGAGCTAGCCAAAATTTTGTGCTGAACATTAAAGATTGGAAAGATAGAACTTCTGGTGATATAATGGGTAAAAAAAGGAAAATTCTAGCACGGCTAATTGGCATTCAGAATTCTAGGAATTATGCCTCTAGTATTTTCCTCCAAACTCTTGAAAAAGACTTAAAAAGGGACTACGATGATTTGCTTAGGATTGAGGAGGATTATTGGAAAATAAGATCTAGGGTAATGTGGCTCAATGAGGGAGATGCTAACACAAAATTTTTTCACATTTGTGCCTCAAATAGAAAAAGGAGAAACAAAATTAATTTTTTTAAAGATGATGCAGGGAATTGGATCAATGACCCCCCTTTTAATTATGTCACATGTACAAGCAGGATTAGTCCGTTAAACTATAGCTCAAACCCGTGTCTTTTAAACCTAAGCTCATTAGACAATCCTCTGCTTGAGATAGAAATTAAAAGGGCTATTTTTTCCTTTAAACCTTTCAAAGCTCCAGGACCAGACGAACTTCATCCTTTTTTCTACCAAAAATACTGAAATATTATAGGCCCTTCAGTAGTGAAACTATGTCATGACATTTTTAGCACACAAGAAATTCCCAAAATAATAAACTAAACCTATCTTTGTCTAACCCCAAAAATTCAAAATGCTAATAACATTAGAAATTTCAGACCTATTGGGCTTTGCAATACCATTTATAAAATAATTACAAAAATTCTTGCAAATCGTCTTAAGCCCTTCCTTGATCAAATTATAAGTCCCTTTAAGGCAAGCTTCATGAAGAATAGAAGAGCTTCTGACAATGCTGTTATCATCCAAGAACTAGTTTCCAACTTAAAAAAATTAAAAGGAAAACAAAGTCACATGATTCTTAAAATTGATCTGGAAAAAGCGTTTGATCGACTAGAGTGGTCTTTTGTCCATCAAACTCTTCAATATTTCAACTTCCCTCCAAAATTCTCAAAGCTGATATTAAATTGTATATCCACAAGTTCAATAGCAGTTTAGTTAATGGTTCCATCACAAACTTCTTTGAACCAAGTAGGAGAATCAGGCAAGGTGATCCCATATCACCTTATATCTTCATCCTTTGTTTAGAAATGCTATCAAGATATATAAATCATCAAGTTGATATAAGGAATTGGGACCCGATAATCACAGGGAGAAGATGTCCAAATTTTTCCCACTTATTCTTCGCAGTTGATCTTACCTTAATGGCAAAGGTCAATAAGAAATCATGCCAAGAGTGGTTTAGATTATTTTTGTAACTTTTTAGGACAATGTATTAACCCTACTAAATCCAAAATTCTCTTTTCAAAAAACTGTTCTGAAACTCTCATTAAAGATGTTACCAATACGTTAGGTATTAAAAAAAGCGAATTCTTTGGTACTTACCTAGACTTCCCTATTTTAAATACATACTCTAGGCCAAGGGACTACCAATTCATAATTGATAAAATACGGACTAAGATAGCAGCTTGGAAGATGAAGTTCATTAATATAGCAGGTAGAACAATCCTATCCCAATCGTGCCTAAACTCCATACCAAACCATTATATGCAATACATATTACTCCCCAGAAAGATCCTTAACAAAATTGATAAAGTTCAGAGAGATTTCATCTGGGGCACTACCACTGAAAGGAAGAAAATTCATCTTATTAAATGGTCTACTATTTGCCAAACAAAAGCTAATGGAGGCCTTGGAATCCATAATGCGAACTCTAAGAATTTATGCACCCTAGCTAGCATGGTATGGAGAATGCTCACTAATGCTACCACACCCTGGGCTACACTAATGATCTCTTCCTATGCATCTAGCAATGCTAAAAACAAAAATTCTTTCATCTGAAAAAGCATTGAAAAAGGATGGAATTTATGTTCTAAGGGTATTATTTGGTCACCTCATCGTCATTCCAACATGAACAAATGGGAAACCAATTGGATTCCAAAGGTAGGAAACCTTAGGAAAACAATAGAGGGACCCCTCTTAAAAAAGGATTATTCCATAAAATTAAGGACATCTTTGATGGGGAAAACTGGTTAATTGATAAAATCTCCCTCTATATTTCAAATGACACTAAAGAAAACATCACTAAGGTAAGAGTTCGCCTAAAGGGTCCAACTAGTGACATTCTAATATGGTCACCAACTACAAAGGGTTTTGTTACGACCAAAACTTGCTATAACCTAATTGAGCCTCCAAAAAGCACCCTAGTAGATTTCAAATGGATTTGAAAATTAGCTTGCCCTAATAAAATCAAATTCTTCTTATGGCAATGTCTCCATAATAGGATACCTTGTAGACAATACCTAGCCAAGATTGGCTTAAATAACGATCCAAATTGCCCTATATGCAAATGTAATGAAGAGGAATCTATAGCTCACATCTTCTTTAATTGCAAAGCCTCTAAAAGATTTTTGGGACAGTCTTGGGTGGCAACATTACTATAATACTCAAGGTGAACACTGGCTTATTCAGCTAAAAGCTTTTGACTACCCAATAAAAAATAATTTTATAAATTAGGACTCTTTCTTTACGTTTGCTATATGGTACATTTGGTTAAATAGGAACAGTAACAATCAAAACAACACTACAATTCCTATTAATGGTGATTATATTATTCAAAAGGCGACTGAATTCAAACTCCTCACTGAAAAAAGTATGCATACTCCTCAAAAAACTCCCATCAAAATTGGATGGCATAAACCACCAAAAGGATGGTTTAAACTAAATATTGATGCTAGTTTTGACAGTGATACACAAAAATATGGTCTGGGAGGTGTATTCAGGAATGCCAAGGGACATTAGATAGTGGGCTTTGGAAAACCATCCCATGCAAGCGGATCATCGGAGGCAGAAATAAAAGCTCTACTAGAGGGACTCTAAACAGCCCAAGAATGGGGAATGTCCCCTCTTGAAATAGAGACAGATTCCGTGGAGGTTATTCAATCTATCCAAAAGGGCAATAGATTATATGATGAGATTGTTAATGAATGCAGGTCGTTAATGCACCAGCAGAAGGAGATAACCCTCCAGCACACATTTAGGCAAGGGAATAGTATAGCTCATCAGATGGCTAAGAAGGTTGTGGATCAAATGGAAGGCAAAAAAACTTTTGTTGAACCCATCTTATGTAAAATGCATTGTGGAAAAGGAAGTACTAGGACACTATGTTTTTGTGAAATTTCTATCTTATGAAGCTTGCAACACTCTAGCAAGCGTAGGAAATCAAAGTGTCCTTAGTGACACCAAGTATGCAAGTCATGTACTAAATGCTACTTAGTTATTAATATATATATTTTCTGTTTGCTAAAAAAAAAAAAAAAAAAACAGAGATAGTTTTCTTATATAGCATAGCAATTTACCGGGAATTAGACATAAAACAGATATTCTTTATTTTTCTTAAAGAAAACGTCCAACAGGGAAAAAAAAAAAAAGGAAAAGACAAGTAAGAACAGTATAAACTAAAAAAAGGAAAGCAAGTAAAATATGACTTGGAAAATTTTAGTAGTTCAGTTAGTTGTGAGCTTTTACGTTGTTGGTAAGCGTTCAATTCTCCATCTTATAATCCCTTTTACCTGTATATATGATTGATTTTTTTTTTTAAAAAAAACAACGTAAATATGTGCCATACCTGTCAAATATGGCTTCTTTAACTTGTGACCAAATACATGTTCAAGCATTTATCACGAACATTGAACGTTGAATTCACAGCATCTTAAAGCAGCAAGTCACATCAAATAAATAAATAAAAAAAAAAAAGAGAAACCATGTAAGACCATCTCATTAACTTGATCATAACTCTCAACTGTAGGATAATTGATTATTAATATTAAAATGGATTTCTAATATTCAACGAAAGCGTTTTCTTTCGTTTAAGGCGACTTTGTTAAATATTCATGCACGAAAATTAATCAACGACGGCCTCCATTTATCACTGCAAGTAAGAATTAATTACTCAACTTCGTCTAGTGTTGCTCCCAAACGCACACGCAAATATACTTAATCGTATAAGTAATATAGGATTGTAAGTCCACATATCGTAACCACAGAGATTTGTATTAACTATCTACTAATTTCACTCATATTCAGTTGGGTCAATCAAGATTGAATTGCGTGATTATAACTAAGCAATGAATGTAACAATTAACTAATTAAGCAAGCAAGAAATGGTTGTTGAGAATTCAATAGAGATAAATTTTCCAGGGTTGTAATCGATTGACCAATCCTTTTGTGTTCTAATTAACTCCCCTTTTAATGCAGTTCGCTTATGGTTGCTAATTAATCGAGTAATTTCTCTCGTAGCATTCTCCCGAATTATTACTCTCCTAATCGAAATAGATTAACGCTTATATTTCTATGGAATCAATCTATCAAGAATGCATTAAGATCGCCATATCTAATTAAGCATGGTGATTATGTATATTCCTATCCTAGCCATAAATCCGCCCCCTCCCCCTCCAGAGTTAAGATCATGCCCTCTTCAATTTTTCTCTAATCTAGACGTAGTTTTCCCAAGCATATCATAGATAGTAAATCGAACCTAACTGTTGGCCAGATGATCAAGCAATCAAATACAGAATTGAAGAAACAACTATATATTAGCGAATTATAATCAAGGAAGAGTCAACTTCGGACAACAATATTCCCCCACCCTACACTTATGTCATCCATAGTCCTTGATGCATATAAGAAATCAAAACAAAGGTGAGGTTAGAAGAAAAACTCCCTGCTAATCCAACCATCCAGGTCATACTTTGAACCCTCATCATCAGAACGCCCACCAGCCGAAGCTCCGGGGTCATCATCATCTGCACCAAAGGGTACCAAAGTCACTGGCCCAGTGACCTCAGTATCTACATCACCCTCATCATCCGATCCTTTGTTGTTATTCTCATCTTCAGATGGGTGAATGGTATTGCCAGGCACAATCCCCAACATTTTCTTCGAAGCACCAGACAACTCAGTGCGCAACTGCACCCGCTCCTCATCAGGCATTCCAATCTAGCTCATTATCAAATCCGGCGAACTGAAGATATACCGATTAAAATTTTCAGCACGCTCATTCCGAGCTACCGGTCTCAATTTAGCAGTGGTATATAGCAATGGCGTAATCTCCAACAGTCCCTTCGGTGCTTCCACCACGTCATCATACCCAGGGTACTCAGGCACCTCACGAGATAACACATACCGAGTCAACAAATTACCATAGAAATACCTTTTGATCTTCCGCGTGAACCGCGTGCAGGCCATCTCCCCCAACATGATCTCACCAACATTGACTGGCCTCCCAGTCATTATCATACAATAATATAAGTGGGAAGCCTTTAAGTCCAAGTTGAATTACGAAAATATCCCCTCGAATGCTGTGACCTTTTTACCCTTCAAGGAAATAGTACTCCAATAATAGTAATGTGCAAAATAGTAAATACACTTAAATAGTGAACTTTTAATAATCATAAAGATAATGCAAATAAACCTTTTCTATTACGGATTATTATTAGGTTCTTTAAGCTTATACATTCTAATTATTCAAATAGTCAACTTTTACTAAGACCTTTGGTATTTTCTGCAACGACATGCATTTACACTTGATGAATTTATGTTTTCTGTGGTAATATATACTTAATTAATGCTGGTGTGCAACCTTTCATATTGTAATGGGTAGAGCAACCGTTAGTAAATGCAATAGTTCACTTTCTTCAATTATCTCATCAGTTAAAAAAGATCAATAGTTACACAATTAAATTGTTTACTCAATTTTCTCATGTGCTGAAGAAATGCATCAACAATCAATTAAATTCTGATAGAAAATTTATTTTTGTATGTAAGTAGAGTTGGAGATGATCAATTGAAATACTCTACTTTCCATATGAACTTTAAAGTTTTTTTATTAAATTATTTGTTCACCTCTTGCAACATACACATTTGTTCTGCAAGTTTTATCAGGTTAGTTTATTTTATTTTTGTAACTTCCTATGTGCATTCATGAAATTATATATTCTTGTTTATGCGAGTTTGGCTTGGGAACACCTCCTACTATTCTTTTGTATGAAATAGCATTATTTTTCCGAAAATCGTATACCAGTAACAAATAATACATTAGGCATTTGGTAGTTAATTGTTGTGTTTGTTGTGAGAGGTAGTTTTTTGGATATCAGAAACCATCAAGGATCATTTTTATCACAATATTTAGATATTTATGGTAGTATTGTTTGCATATGATAATACTTCATAATATCAGATAGTGCTTAGGCGTAGTACTGTTCATATGTTCAAGTACAAGAAAATCCAATCAAATTGAGTTGACCATGAGCCTCTTATTTTGCCTCTACACCTTGCAGCCACTGTCTTCTAAGGTAACTCTTACAAAATTAGAAAATAGAAGAATAAGAGATGATGATTTAAATTTTTGTATGAAAAACTATAAAAATAATGCCTTTTGCTTTTTCTAATATTATCTTTTATAACTGAAACAAATTATTTGAGTACATTATTTATGTTGTTTTTAGAAAAAACTTATTCCCATTGATTTAGGGTATACGCGCAACGCGCATGCCCAGAAACTAGTAATATATATATATATCAAGAACACCCGAGCACAGGTGTTGTTGTATTATTGCAAGCAAGAAACACACACTTAGCCGAGTGTTGTTGTATTATTGTATGCAAGAAACACACGACCCCCAATTAATACAACACACTAACCTATTCTAACAAGATGATACAATATATACCATTCATACAAAAGGTTGTGGGTAGGGTGGTTATAGTATGGTAATCATTAAAAACAAGCTCAGGGAGATGTCAACCCACCCCAAGACACCCCACACTAAGCCCAAACTAACATACAACAATACTCGGCTACTCAGACTTTATCGGTGAATAAATTATTCATTCAAGCATTTTATCGAACGTGTAGTGGGAATCTAGTAGGTTCAAGTTAATTCAACAATGGTGTACATGGTTACCCTCCCAAATTTGAACAAAGTAGAGGAAATTATAGTTTACTACTTTGTGTAACACTTTCACAACTAAATTTCACAACCCAACTCTCACATTAGTACCACCCACCATAGCAACACAAGTCCAAAAGGAACTAAGGGGGAATTAAGGATGGGGGTCGTTTTTTTTGAGGGGGGGCGGGGGTTGCAATTTATTATTAATAGAAATAAAAGAAAAGGGAAAGAGGGAACATCCTGGAGTTTTGGAGAGAGAGGAAGTGAAAAATATTAAAATTTTGAGAGAGGGAGAGAAGAGAGAAGTCGTGGAGAGAGCGAGAGGAAGAGAGAGGTCGGGTGAGAGAGTGAAAAGAAAAGAAAAAGAAAGACTAGGGTTATTTTAATTTGGGTGGAAAAAGGGTGACGGGTAATGGGTTTGGGTTATTACCAGAGTAAAAAGGGGTATCCGTGTCGGGGTCAAATGGTCAATTAAAGAGTAAAAATAAAAATAACAACAAAAATTTTTACCTAAACACAGCCCAGCCCGTCGCGCTAGCTGGGTGATTTTCTTCTGGTTTTTGCGCGCCAGGCAGCACGGCGCGCTGACCTGGATGCTGGTTCGTTCAATTTTTTTTAATGATTCCTCGATCACCCTAAACATTTCATATATATATTACACATTCCACACCATTCCTACCCATGATTTCTAAGTCTATAACGGAAAACAAAAACATTACTCTACTCTAACTAAAAAGAGAAAAACTAATCTACGAAAGCAATAGAATTGGGTTGCATCCCAACAAGCACCTGATTTAACGTCGCGGCATGAAGCATGGCCTCTCTTGCTCATTAGCGAGTATAACTTTGGACTTTTGACAATCAATTACACCTCCCTAATAGTGCTTGACCCTTTGCTCATTCACCCAAAATCGCCTTTCTCCATTCAAAGCACGCAACTCGATTGCACTATATGGGGTGACTTTCATCACCTCAAATGGACCTTACTACCTCGATTTTAACTTCCCAAGAAATATCTTGAGCCTGGAATTGAACAAGAGTACCTTTTGGCCTGGTTCAAAGTCACGGGGCTTGAAAAGCCTGTCATGCCGTCTTTTAGTTTTCTCTTTGTAAAGCTTACATTTTCATAAGCCTGCAGCCTGAACTCATCTCACTCATTCAACTATAAGAGCCTCTTCTTGCCCGCAACTTCCAAGTCTATATTCAACTTCTTCACTGTCCAATACGCCTTATGTTCAAGTTCAATTGGCATGTGACATGCTTTCCCATACACCAGCTTAAGACATGTCCAAACGGGCGTTTTGTATGTTGTTCTATATGCCCACAAGGCATCATTTAACTTTGCACCCCAATCCTTCCTGTTCACACTCCCTATTTTCTCTAGTATTTTCTTTATTTCTCTATTGGACACTTCAGCTTGTCCACTTGTTTGCGGATGATATGCAGTGGCAACTCTATGTCGTACCCCATATTTAGCTAGAAGGTTATTCAACAATCGATTGTTGAAATGTGTTCCTTCATCACTAATCAAAGCATGTGGAGTCCCAAACATTGAGAATATGTTCTTCACAAAAGTGGACACCACCTTGACATCATTGGTCCACAATGCAACAGCCTCCACCCATTTGGACACGTTGTCCACCGCTAGCAAAATGTACTTGTTTCATCTAGACAATGGGAATGGTCCCATGAAGTCTATTCCCACACATAAAAGATCTCTACCTCCAGGATATTATTTAATGGCATCTCATTGCTTCTCATGATTGCTCTTGTTCTCTGATACTGGTCACACTTTTTAATAAAAGCATGGGCATTTTTAAATAATTTTGGCCAATAGAACTTTGACTGCAACACATTTGCAGCCGTCCTGTCACCTCAATGATGTCCCTCATATGGCGAGGCATGACAGTCATACAAAACTTGCTCCACCTCTTTTTTAGGAATCATCTCCTCATCAACTGGTCAGCATACTGTTTGTACAAGAATGGCTCATCCCAGTTTGTAAAAAATTCACATCATGCAGAAACCTTTTCCTGGCCTCAGACTGGAGTTCGGGAGGGAGAACTCCACTCACAAGATAGTTCATATAATCTGCATACCATGGGGCAGGTTGATAAGTGTGGATTTTAACTGCTTGTTAGCACCTTTTAGCCCGAAAGTATTGAATTGTGTTCCCGAAAATAATGAAATTGTGAAAAATTGTAGGAATGCTGGAAGTTTGGTCTCCCGAGATGAAATCCGACTCAAAAAGGAGTGTTCCAAAGCACAAGGAAATAAAAGGCACAGAGGCACAAATGTACGGTTCGCAGAAGGAATTCTGCGGCGGTAGAAAAAATTATGGTCCGTAGAATTCTATCTGCGGCCGCAAACCAAGAAGAAAAATTTAGCAGAACTTTGAGCAATGTGTGGACCGCACATGAATTGTGCGGCCGCAGAACTGGGCTAAGAGTCAAAGATTAGAGAATATGCAAAAAGACCAAGTCCAGGAACCTATGTGAATTACGGACCGAACAAGAATTGTGCGCCCACAGAAGATTGCCTCGCGGCCGTAGTCCAGAAATGTGCAGGCCGCAGAAGATTACCTCGCGGCCGCAGTTCAAAAATGTGTGGCAGCAGAAATCCACTTCCTGCCAGCTGAAAAAATCTACGGACCGCATATGGAATTGTGCGACCACAGAACCTCTCGAGGGGCACTTTTGTCCGAGATTTTCAGCCCGTATAAATAGATGAGTTTCACAAAATTAGGTCAAGTTTTAAACATCTGAAGTTGTTGTAACTGTTTTTCTTTACTACTTTAGGAAGCTTTACATTATTTTTGTGTATGTACATTAATTTCATCATTTTAATCTGGGTTTAATTAGTTTTTCTTCTTTATTTTCTTTAAATCCCAATATGAGTAGCTAGAATATTACTACGGTTGTGACCCAACCCTAGTGTGTAAACCTTATGGGTATCTAATATAGTGCTTGTTTATGATTGGGTGTTGATTAATTAGCTTAGTTCACGCTTCAATTGTAGAATTAATGGTTGCAAAAATTAATTGATGCCTATTTGACTTAGTCTCTACTTGAGAAAGAGAGACCTAGTGTAGGATAACTTAGCTAACAAGGAATTGGGTCAATTGCGAGATTGATTAACCCAATTAAAGGGTTCAACCTAGAGACAGTAATAACCCGACTTGAGCTCTTATCAACTATTTTGGTTGATACCCATTTGGTCTTGAGAAAGCCAAATTGGGCAAAATCACTCTTGACCGAGAGGTATCGAGTGGGTCATGTAGAGTTGTGAGCTATAATACATCCCAGTCAACAAAACAAGTATTAACATCATTATCCCATTAGGCAAACACCTAGGTTATGGTCACAGCCCTAGGCCTTTTACCCATTTGAAAAAACCCTTAAAGCATTTATCTCTAGTCTATTTTATTTATCTTGAAATCATTAGATTAAAATTAGAAATAGAAAACAAAACTTTGTTGTGGAAGTGCAATCTAGATAATCCAATTGCTCATTTCAAATATATACCCCTAACTCCCATCCTAACTCCTAGTGGATTCGACCCCGACTCCTAATTGGGTATTTATTATTGCACACGACCATTTCATATCTCTAATGAGGTGTGCTTTGGACGTGATCAATTTTTGGCGCCGTTGCCGAGGTGTTAAAAACGGTGTTAGCTATATATTTGGGTTTGTTTTTGGACTATCTTCTTTTTCTTCCGTTGTTACTAACTTGTGTGAAACAATTTTAGGTACAATTATGGCGGCAAACAATGAACTCAAAAATATTCCTTTGGGGGATGTGGACGTCGAAGATGAGCAAGTTGATGAGGTTCCTCTTGAACCTCAAGCCAATAGAAGAGGCCGAGCGCCTCATGACAATGTCTCCGCTCCACCCCACCTCCACCAGGAGTGGCTCCACACCGGGTGTTACCCAATGAAGGGTATGCTAGTGCAATAGTCCCTCCTCGTATTAGGGCGGGAAACTTTCAAATCACAAATGTGATGCTCACTTTGCTAGAGCAACGAGGTTTCTTCACCGGTGCTCAAAGTCAAAATGCATATAAACATTTGAAGGGGTTTGTGGACACTTGTTGGGGGAGCAAACAAACAAATGTCTCCGAGGATGCATTGCGGCTAAGGCTTTTTCCCTTCTCTCTACGGGGGAAAGCTTTAGATTGGTTGGAACGACTACCGAACCACTCCATTCGTACATGGGATGAGTTGGCAAAAAAATTTATTGCTAAGCTCTTCTCTCCCGGGCATATGGATACACTTCGAGATGAGATTTTGGCTTTCAAGAAAGAGCCCGATGAACCGCTATACTAGATTTGGGAGCAGTATAGAACAATGGTCAAGGAATGTCCCAACAACGATATGACGAAAAACATGATTCAACAAATCTTCTATCATGGGATTAACACGACCAACCAATGTGTAGTGAATCAACTAGCCGGTGGAAACTTTATGACTACGCCTTATGTGGAGGCATGTGAGATTTTGGATGAAATGGCAGAAATACTATCGGCATGGCAATCCCGGGCTAATGTTCCACAAGGTGATCCGAACATGATTCACCTCCATAAAGAGTTGCATGACCATGGGCAAGCCATTGCCTCACACAATAAAATGATGGAAAAGAATTCCAATTCAGATGTCCAACTTGCCTCACACAATAAATCGATCCGCAACTTAGAAGTTCAAATGGGGCAAATCTCTCAAGCTCTAAATTCTCGTCCTAAGGGGGCACTACCAAGTGACACGGTAGTATACCCAAAGGGTGGAAACAACTGATGGTAGGCCATAATCTTGTGTTTTAGTCATTTATTAGACTTTAAATTACTGCACTTTAATTGAGTTTGAGCTTTAATCGCTAGTGTTTTGCACTTATTTAGTGTTTTATGCCTTATAGGAGTGATTTCGAGTTATGTAAATGTTATGGAGCTAGTTCGAGCTATTTGGAGCTTTGAAGTTTGAGTAAAAGCCCAAAGGATTAAGTTGGGATTGCGTTCGGGGGTGGAGAACTACGTCTGGACTTCAAAAATCAAGCAAAAAGGCCGACTCTGAGAAAATTACACAGCCACGGCGCGTGGGGTAGCACGTGGTGCATCGTGGTTGTACAAAATTGCTGCCTGTTAAATTGTTGAGCTTTCTTATAAACCCCACAAGCACCCCGTGTGGCGCGTCACCCCGTGCGGTGCGCCTGTGAAATTTTTATAGAGTAACAATCCTATTTCGGCTAGAAGAAGGTGATTTCAGTTGGGCCCGACCCTACTTTGTATAAATACATGTAAAAATATTATTTTATGTACTTTTGACACATCTTAGACCTAAGGAAGCTAAGGAGGAGGCGGAGAAGCAAAAGCACAAGGATTTCATCATTCACTCTTTACTCAAGACAAGAGCTTGGATCTTTTCATGTTTTCCTTTAACTTGAACATATTTGTGATGAATTGCTCCATGTCTATGGAGTAGTTTTATTTAGGGTTTGATGAATTTGGTTTATTGATATTTGTTTCTGGATTATAACTCTAGTTTATGTATTGAATCGTTTTGGATGTTTTAATTGTTGCATCTACACTCACTTGTTCATGTAATCGAGAGAGGCATAACCTGTGATATCTTTGCATTATTTTGTTGGTTGAATTCATTAATTCTTCTTAGTAATCAGAAGAGGCTAGTTGAATTATTGATTAAACCTAGTTAGGAGGATCATCGAGAGAGGTTCTTTTAAAGACCAATCAACTACGAATTCTTGCATATCTTCACCGAGCTTAACTTAGTTCATCTCGTGAGAGGAGTTTCTGCTAAACGTTTGAACTAATAATCTAGTGAATTTGAGAGATTCACTTGTACCTTTGACATGAATTATCTAGAGTTAGATCCCAAACAACTGTCTTGCACCTATCCTATCAAAACCCTGTCTTTTCCCCATTTATAACCTTCTTTGCTCATTACTTGCGTTGATTATCATTAGCCCATAGGTTAGACATTAGCCCATAGTTTAGAATCTTAGTTAAATATAGTTTTAATCACCTAAATCTCAATTTTTGATCATCTTGGATCGCAATTAAACTAGGAAGTACAAAAATATTGTTTAGCTCCAATCCATGTGGATACAATATTATATTATACTATATTCGATTAGCAAGCATATTTAAGTGTGTGTTTCAAGCTCATCAAATTTTGGCGTCGTTGCCGAGGGTTGGAAATAAACGATGTTTGAAATAGTTTGTAGTGCTAATTTAGAAATTTTTTTCTTTTTATTTTATTTTCTCTTTTTTTTCGATTGGTGTTCTTTGACTGTGCGTAGGCTACAGGTTAGATTGGTGCATGACTCAATCTTCTGGGAAGGAAGTGCTACCATATGAACCAGAAATGAAGAAACAACTGTGATAGTTGAGGAAGGAAAGAAATCTCCCCGAGAATATAGAGAAGGTTGGGTAATCCTCAACCAAAGAAAGCATGGCTGGAGAAGAGGATAATGTTGATTGGCTGTAAGAGAGGCAACCCAGCAAAGAGAACAAGCTGCACGGGATGCTGAGGAAGCAGCTATTAGAGATGCCCAAATTATCTATGAAGAAGAGAAGGCTCAGAGAATCGCTCACAATCAACCCTTGGGTGCAGACCAGTTTGGAAACATAGCTCCCGGTGTGGGGAGACCACTTGGTGATTATGCTAGACCGGTCTACAACCAAGGATTATCAAGTATTAGACCACCTCCAGTTGCAACTAATAATTTTGAGTTGAACCAAGGGTTGCTCCAAACCCTTCAAAATAGTTGTGTCTTTAGAGGTAAGCAAAAAGAAGATCCAAACAATCATCTAGTGGACTTCGAGGAGATTATGAACAACTTTCAATACAATGGTGTTTCACAAGATACAGTTTATTTAAGGGCATTTCCCTTCACACTCAAAGATGATGCAAAGCATTGGCTTCGAAACTTGCCCCAGGGATCAACTAGAACATGGGAGGAGATGACCAGAAAATTCCTTGATAAATATTTCTCCTCAGCTAAAATGGGCAAGTTTAGAAGAGAATTCCATAACTTCTGCCAGAACGGGACTGAAACTGTGTTTGAAGCATGGGAGAGGTTTAAGGAATTAGTTCAAAGGTGTCAATATAGCGGAATTGAACTCTGGATGCAACTCCAGGATTTTTGGGATGAATGGACACCGGCCTCATGGAGGACATTGAGCAATGCAGTGGGAGGCCCATTTATGAAGAAAACTCCAGAGTAGTCACAATTCTAGACGAGTTAGCTGAAGATGCAAATCAGTGGCCCTCTGAGATTGCTGAAAGAAGAAGATCAACTCGTGCTCACCAAGTTGATACTTACACGTCTATGCAGGTACACCTTGATGCCATGGCTAAAGAAATAAGGAAGCTAACCTTAGCCTCAATGCACAATGAGCCTCATGCAGTTTGTGATATATGTGGAAGAGGACACTCTACTCATATGTGTCAAGCCTCAATGGAGGAAGTGAATGATGTGGGTAATTATAACTTCAATGCAATGGGTCAGAAGCACTCCGGTTTTTCATGGAGTTCACCTGGGGGTACGGCGAATGCATGGCAGCAAAACAACCCTAGATTTCAGGGACAAGGAGCTTCGGGGTTTATAAATCAGTAGAGGCAGCAATTTCACCCGCAGCAGCCCATTCAGTCTAGCATGGAAGATCTAATAAAGTCTTTTATTATCAAAATTGATGAGAGACTTGAAGCTCATAGCTCAGCTATACGGGAATAGGGTGCATCTATCAAAGAACTTGGCACAGGTTTGAGAAACCTGGAGAGACAAGTGGGACAAATTGCAACTGTCTGAGAGAATCCCAGGTACTCTGCCAGCTGATACCGAGAAGAATCCCAAAGAAACGGTAAATGTTGTGACCTTGAGAAGCGGGCAAGTGTTAAAAGGACCCACTCTAGTCCATAAAGAGGTGACACTTGGAATAGAAAGTGGGAAGGATAAAAAAACTGAAGATGATAAGAAAAAGAAAGGCAAGAAGGGAGCCGACAAAAAGAAGAAAGAGGAAACTTCGAGAAGGGAGGAACATGATGTGAGCGAGCATATGCCTGCTCTACCATTTCCCCAAAAGATTTATAGAGATAAGCTGGACAAGCAGTTTTAGAGATTTCTAGATATGCTGAGATAGGTTAATGTAAATTTGACATTTACAAAATTTCTCTCACGAATGCCAGCTTATGCCAAGTTCTTGAAGGAGATCCTTACAAAGAAGAGGAAGATAGAAGAGACCTCAGTGGTCAAGCTCATAGAGAATTGCAGTGCAATATTGCAAAACAAACTCGCACACAAGTATGGAGATCCAGGGAGTTTTACCATACCTTGGTCTTTAGGCACTCTTAACTTTGATAAATCTTTATGTGATTCTGGTGCCTCAATTAATTTAATACCTTTGTCTATTTACAGGAAACTGGAGAATGAGCTTGGAGAGATAAGGTTTTCACCATTATCTTTGCAGCTGGTAGACCAAACAACTTTGATACCTGAGGGGATAGTTAAAGATGTCTTAGTGCGGGTAGATAAGTTTGTATTTCCTATAGACTCTATAGTGGTGAAGATGGAGGCGAACAAGGAGATACCCCTCATCCTAGGAAGACCATTCTTAGCAACGGGTAGAGCAATATTAGATATACATGAGAGAAAGCTCATGCTTAGAGTGGATGAGGAGACGATGAATTTCAAGATGGATGAAGAAACGAGGGTGAAAAAGGAGAAGCCAGCTGCAAGTGTTGAGTGGAAAGTGAAGGCCGTGAAAGAGAATGCTGCATTGATTGAGAAAGATAAGTGTGGGGTGTACCCCAAGAAGGCTGAGAAGAAGTTGTCTTCATGGATGTGTGCACTAGTTCAGGCGCTGGAATGGAGCCCGACTTTGATTCAGATCCCGACTAGATATTCAGGGAATTTTCCTCTACCTTATGCTTTTAATTGTGTGTCATGCGGACATGCTACTTAAAGTGTGGGGTGGGGGTGGGGGAGGGGGGTATTTGTATGTTGTATGTATATTAGTTTTAGTTTTGTGCTTTTGTTAGTTTTAGTAGTTAGAGATAGAGAAAAAAGTTTGAAAAAACATAAAATTTTTAAAATTTTTGATTTTTCTCGACGATGGATATCATTCGACATGTTTCTTGAGGAATTAAAGTCGAAGGAAAAAGAACAAAAAGATTTTCTTTTGTTAGGTAGTGTGTTAATCCCCATTGGTTTTTCTTTGTGCGGCGGTTCTTTTCCAATGGTTTTGTTTGAACAGGGTGTAGTTAGTTTTATTTTGTTAGAAGTAGGGAAACCTTGTGCTATGTTTTAAAATTGAAGCAATATATCTTGACTTGGTTATGCCTTGAGAATAATGAGTGTTTTAGTTGTGACGCTTAGGATCAGTTTCTGACTCTTGTATAAGTACCTTAAATTGTATGATCTTAACTTTGCTTAACTGCTTTGACTAGAGTATCTTGATGAGTCTGATCCTGAGTGAGTTATGTGCCATGTATGTGTGAGGTTTTGTGTTATTTTGTGCATTGCATTTGATGTTTAGAACTTGCTATGTGTGTCTGCAAAGCGAAATAGTAGTTTTGTTCAGTCTTGAAAGTGATATAGGCATTTCTTTGTTGAGACAGTTATATGTTTTTACCCACCTAATTATTATGTATCGTAGTTAACCCCTTTGAGCCTGTAATCCTGTTTCTTTGGCAACCACATTACAAGCCTTACACATTTGTTTGAATTGACCATCTATTTGAACCTTTTCATCTCTCATGAGCACTTGAATTTGTTATGAACCTTGTAAAAGATGAAGTGTGGGTGGTTGGTTTGGGTTTTGAGTGGAACCATTGAAATAAGGAGAAAGGTGCACTGTTTTGAAAAAGTAAGAGCCACTTGAATTGAAAAACAAAAAGAAAAAAAAGTTGTATTGTTGTGCAATGATTCTTTGATAGTGGTGACTCTTGAGGTAATTGTGCATAAAGAAGAAAGGAGTTAATTGTATATTGATGTGAAGGTGGAGTTATGGTTTGACATAAGTGTGGGGTTTTAAATGTTAAATGTATGTATTAAAGTGCTTAGGGAGGTGTAGTCACTCTTATATCTAAATGTATCCTACCCGTCCCGCAGCCTACATTACAACCAATTGAAGTCCTACTTGATCCTTGACTGAATGAGCTCAATTAGTAGAGTAGTATACTACGGGAAAGCCTATGGTTCATCTTTTGTGGCATATGAATGTTATTTCTGAGAGTGAGTGAACTCTTTCTATCTTGAGTTCCTAATTGTGTTATTAAACTTTATTGTGTGTGGAACTACTCTCTATTGTTGTGTTAGGGCACTTGATTCATGAAGGAAAGGTAGTGTCATTGACCTCTATGTTAGAGTAAGTGAGCGAGTTGTGAAAAATGCGTGGTGCTTGTGAGTCAAATCTTGAGGTGAAGATGTTACACTATGGTGCTTAGTCTATTTTAAATATTCTTGGTATGATGAGTTAGGAGAGTTATTTAAAAAGGTAGTGTCTATATAAAGTGTAGTTTGATTGCTCGAGGACGAGAAATGGTTTAAGTGTGGGGTGTTGATGGTAGGCTATAATCCCGTATTTTAGTCGCTTATTACACTTTAAATTACTGCACTTTAATTGAGTTTGAGCTTTAATCGCTAGTGTTTTGCACTTATTCCATGTCTTATGCCTTGTAGCAGTGATGCCGAGTGATGTAGATGTTATGGAGCTAATTAGAGCTATTTGGAGCTTAAGTCTGAGTAAAAGACCAAAGGATTAAGTCGGGATTGCGTTCGGGGTCGAGAACCACGTCTGGACTTCAAAAATCAAGCAAAAAGGCCGACTCTGAGAAAATATACAGTCACACCGCGTGAAGTGGCACGTGGTGCGGCGTGGCTGTATAAAATTGCTACATGTTGAATTGTTGAGCTTCCTGATAAACCCCCACAAGCACCCTGTGTGGCGCGTCGCCACATGCGGCGTGCCTATGCAATTTTTACAGAGTAACAATCCTATTTCGGCTAAAAGAAGGTGGTTATGTTTAGGCCCAACCCTACATAGTATAAATACATGTAAAAACATTATTTTATGGACTTGTGACACTTCTTAGACCTAAGGAAGCTAAGGAAGAGGTGGAGAAGCAAAAGCAAAAGCACAAAATTCATCATTCAATCCTCACTCAAGACAAGAGTTTGGATCGTTTTTTGTTTTCCTTTAACTTGAACATATTTGTGATGAATTGCTCCATGTCTATGGAGTAGTTCTCTTTAGGGTTTGATGGATTTTGTGTATTGATATTTGTTTATAGATTATAAGTCTAGTTTATGTATTGAATCATTTTGGATGTTTTAATTGTTGCATCTATACTCACTTGTTCATGTATCGAGAGAGGCATAACTTGTGGTATCTTTGCATTATTTTGTTGGTTGACTTCATTAATTCTTCTTAGTAATCGAAATAGTATGGTTGAATTGTTGATTAAACTTAGTTAGGAGGATAATCGAGAGAGGTTCCCCTGAAGACCAATCCGCTACGAATTCTATCATATCTTTACCGAGCTTAACCTAGTTCATCTCGTGAGATTGAGACTTAATCCAGAGAGGAGTTTCTACTAAACTTTTGAACTAATAATCAAGTAAATTCGAGAGACTCACTTGTACCTTAGACGTTAATTATGAAGAGTTAGATACCAAATAATTTCTTGCACCTATCCTATCAAAACCATATCCTTTCCCCATTGATAACCTTCTTTGCTCATTACTTTTGTCGATTGTCATTATTCAATAGTGTAGACTCTTAGTTAAATTAAGTTTTAATCACATAAATCTCAATCGTTGATCATCTTAGATAGCAATTAAACTAGGAACTATGAAAATACTATTTAACTCCAATCCATGTGGATACAATATTATATTATACCATATTCGACTAGCAAGCATATTTAAGTGTGTGTTTCAAGCTCGTCAACAACACGGGGTATGCCATGGCCGTTACTACAAGAAGTGGAAGAGGTGGGAATGCACCCACCTCAAGTCAAAGGCAATTTGTGGATGATGAGCAAGTGGTACAAGAAGAAGAGGTCCCGAACAATGTGGTGCAATAAAATGATAAAGTTCGGATTGATATTGATGATAGTGTGGAAGAGACTCAAGAGGAGGTGAACCCGTCTAGGGATCACATTATTGACATACCGGAGCAGGTAGTGCAAAAGGCTAAGGCACCATTGCCTAAGTCTCCGCCTCCATACCCTCGAAGACTTGCCAAGCAAAATGGCAAGAATAAATTCAAGAAATTCATTCAAATGATGAAGAGTCTCTCAATCAATGTGCCATTAGTTGAAGCTTTGGAACAAATGCCCATCTATGCAAAGTTTATGAAGGATCTCATGACAAAGAAGCGGTCAATGAATTTTGAAACTATCAAAGTCACTCATCAAGTGAGTGCAATTGTGCATTCAATGGCTCCTAAGTTGGAGGATCCCGGTGCTTTCACGATTCCTTATACAATTGGAAGTGCCGAGTTTGCTAAAGCTCTTTGTGATCTTGGGGCAGGTATCAATTTGATGCCCTATTCGGTTTTCAAGACTTTGGGAATTGGGCAACCTTGGCCCACCTCTATGAGATTGAAAATGGTCGATCGTACTATGAAGAGACCTTTGGGAGTGATTGAAGATGTGTTGGTTCGTGTTGATAAGTTCATTCTTCCAGCGAATTTTGTCATTCTAGATTGTGAGGTCGATTATGAATTGCCGATTATTCTTGGGAGACATTTCCTTGCTACGGGGAAGGCTCTTTTGTCATGTTGAAGCCGTAGAACTCACCTTCGGGGTTGGTGATAAAAAAGTGGTTTTCCATGTATGTAAGTCCATGCGGCAACCAAATAGCAATGAGGTGTGCTCTTTTGTGGACTTGGTGATCGATGCTATTGTTGATGATATGAGTGCTATGATCAATGTTGGTGATATGTTGGAGGCCGTCTTGCTCAACTTTGATGATGACGAGATGGATAGCATCATGGAATGTGTGAGCTCTTTGAAAGGAATGGGGTTGTACAACTATGCACCCCGAAAATTGTCCTTGGATCTTGAAAATAAGACAACTCCTCCTACAAAGCCCTCTATTGAAGAGCCTCCTATCTTGGAGTTGAAGCCATTGGCTCCACATCTTCGGTATGAATTTCTTGGTCCTTGTTCTACTTTACCGGTTATTCTTTCCTCTTATTTGACTAACGTGCAGGTAGATTCTACTTTGGAGGTGCTACAAAAGAGGAAGAAGGCTATTGGGTGGACATTGGTGGATATTCGGGAGATAAGCCCCGCATTTTGCATGCATAAGATCAACTTGGAGGAGGGCACCAAACCATCTATTGAACATCAAAGGAGACTATTGAAGCTATGCAAGAAGTTGTCAAAAAGGAGATTATCAAGTGGTTGGATGCCGGGTTGTCTACCCCATCTTCGATAGTTCATGGATTTCTCTGATTCTATGCGTCCTGAAGAAGGGGGGCATGACGGTGGTCACCAATGACAAGAATGAGTTGATTCCTACAAGAATGGTGACCGGTTGGAGAGCGTGTATGGACTATCGCAAGCTCAACAATGTCACAAGGAATGATCACTTTCCACTTCCTTTCTTAGATCAAATGCTCGATAGATTGGCTGGACGTGCTTTCGATATCTTTCTTGATGGGTATTCGGACTACAATCAAATTCTTATTACTTTGGAGGATAAAGAGAAAACAACTTTTACATGTCCCTATGGTACTTTTGCCTTCAAGCAGATGCCATTGGGTTTGTGTAATGCACCGGTGACTTTTCAAAGGTGTATGATGGCTATCTTCACGGACATGGTGGAGGACTACCTTGAAGTTTTCATGGATGACTTCTCGGAGGTTGGAGATTCTTTTGATGATTGTTTTGCAAATTTGGATAAAGTTTTGGTAAGATATGAAGAAGCAAATTTGGTGCTCAATTGGGAGAAGTGTCATTTCATGGTTGAGGAAGGCATGGTCCTTGGCCACAAAATCTCAAAGAATGGAATTGAAGTTGACAAGGCAAAGACTGAGGTGATTTCTAAACTTCCACCTCCAACTTCGGTGAAGGGTGTGCAGAGTTTCTTATGCCATGCATGTTTCTACCAGCGCTTCATCAAAGATTTCTCTAAGGTGGTGAATCCGTTGTGCAAGCTTCTTGAGAAGGATGCTACGTTCAAATTCAATGTTGATTGCATGAGATATTTTGAATCGTTAAAGTTCAAGTTGACAACTACTCCCATCATCACCCCTCCAAATTAGAGTGTCTCTTTTGAACTCATGTGCTATGCAAGTGACGTAGCGATTGGGGCTGTTTTTGGGCAACACATCAACAAGATTTTTCATCCGGTCTACAGTGCTAGTAAGACCATCAATGGTGCCCAAGTCAACTATACCATTACGGAGAAAGAGCTCCTTGTGTTTTCAATCAAGGAGTTCCACCTGTACTTGATAGGTGCAAAAGTTATTATCCACACGGATCATGCAGCGCTTCATTATCTTATGAGCAAGAAGGACTCCAAAGCTCAGGTGATGAGATGGGTGATTTTGTTTCAAGAGTTTAATATTGACATCCAAGATAGAAAAGTGAGTGAAAACCAAGTGGCTGACCACTTTCCTCATTTGGAGGAAGAGGGAAGGCCACATGATGGCCTTGAAATCTATGACTTTTTCCCCGATGAGCAACTCTTGGCTATTTCAATGAAAGAGGTGCCATGGTTTGCGGATCTAGCAAATTTTCTTGTATGTGGAATCATCCTGGATGAGTTCACTTCAAAACAAAGGAAGAATCTCAAACGGGATTGTCAAGATTATTATTGGGATGAGCCATACCTCTTCCAAATTTCTACGGATGGGGTGATTAGAAGATGTGTACCAGAAGAAGAGCAAGGTGAAATTCTTGGGGCTTGTCATTCTTCGCCATATGGTGGTCATCATGGTGGAGCAAGAACGACAACCAAAGTGCTTAGTTGTGGTTTCTATTGGCCCACTCTTTACAAGGATGCAAGTGAGTTGGTGAAAAGATGGGATGAATGTTAAAGGGCCAGTGGAATCTCAAAGAAAAATGAAATGCCTCTCACCACCATTTTGGAGATTGATATTTTTTACGTGTGGGGTATTGATTTCATGGGTCCTTTTGTGAGTTCTTTTGGAAACACCTACATCTTGGTTGTGGTGGATTATGTGTCCAAATGGGTTGAGGCCATTGCTCTACCCAACAATGAGGTGAGAAGTGTGGTAGCGTTCTTGAAGACGAATATTTTCAAAAGGTTGGCACACCGCGGGCTATTATAAGCGATGGGGGGTCACATTTTTGCAACAAGGCTTTCGACGCTTTACTTAGCAAGTATGGTGTTACTCATAAAGTCACAACTCCCTATCATCCACAAGCTAGCAGTCAAGTGGAAGTCTCTAACCTAGAGATAAAGAGTATTTTGTCCAAAACAGTGAATGCTAACCGGACGGATTGGTCCAAGAAGCTTGATGATGCATTATGGGCTTATCGGACGGCTAACAAAACACCTATCGAAATGTCGCCATACTGGTTGGTGTTCGCAAAAGAATGTCATCTTCTGGTGGAACTTGAGAACAAGGCCTCTAAAGAAGTTGAATCTTGATTGGGATGTAGCCGCTAACTTGAGGGTTGCACATTTGAATGAATTGGATGAGTTTTGGTACCATGCATATGCAAGTTCGTCCTTGTACAAAAAAAATGAAGAAATATCTTCATGACAAATACATTTGGAACAAAGAGTTCAAGGTGGGCGAACTTGTATTGTTGTTCAACTCAAGGTTGAGGATGTTTCCCGGAAAGTTAAAGTCTAAATAGAGTGGTCTTTTTGAAATTGTGGGTGTGACACCTTTTGGTGCATTGGACTTAAATAACAAAAACAATGAAGTATTCCGAGTCAATGGTCATCGAGTAAAGCACTATTTGGGAAAAGTTGGGGACAGCCACGTTGTGGCGGTCATTCATTTCAATTGATGTTATTATGCGTCGTGCCGCGACTTTAAATCAGACGCTTCTTGGTAGGCAACCCATGTTTCTTTTCCTTTTTATTTTTTGTAGTTAGGTGTTATGTGCTAACTTGATTTGAAGTGTGCTACAAAACTGAGTGTGACTTACAGGAATTGTGGACAGAAATTTAGCTAAGTGTTGCAAGAATTACGGACCACAGTTGAATTGTGCGGACCGCACATTTATAGTTGTTGCAACGAAAATGCACAGCGCCGCACAATTATCTTGCAGACTGCACAAATGGAAAGTAGAAAATGTCAACTCTCTGAAGTTTAGTCTGTCAAAGAAAAGGTCAATGTGCGACCGCAAAAAGAAATTTGTGGCTACAACATGAAATCCGCGGCCGCACACAAAATTGTGAGGATCGCAGACGAGATGCCGAGTTAGGATCACCAGGTAACAAAGTGAGGACCGCACATGAAATTGTGTGGCTGCACTCGCCCCTCCATCCCTTAGAAAACCAAGTAGTATAAATAGAGGAATAGGGGCAACTGTTACGCCTTTTTTTCCCTCTCTAAGCACAAACACAATAATCTCTTGAAATTTCTTGGTGAATCTATATGTACGCACACATAACATCTTTGATCAGCCACTCATCACACTCATTCATCTGGTATGTTTCAATTTCTTGTTACTCTTTTTCTTTTAGTTTGTAGATATTTATTTAGTTTTTGGCCATTTTTTTATTAGAATTCAATTGTGTATCCATGTGGGATTAAATCTGTAGTGGGTTAACTAATGCATGCTCTATGGGGATTGGGTCAACATATTTTCATGCCTCTATGATGTTACCATGTCAAATTGTGCACAAAAGTGCAAAACCTAGAATGACCTAACTAAACTGTTCGAAGTTTTTGAATTCTGCGGCCGCACCTCAAATTTTGCGGTCCGCAGAAATTAATTCTAGGGCATCATTAGTGAAGAAGGGTTCTGCGGCCGCAAGGTAAAATGGGCAGACCGCAGAATTCCCATTGTGGCTGCAGAACAACCCTTTTCATCTCATCAGAGAGTCTACACTTTGTGACTCATATGTGCGGCCGCAGGTCTAATTGTGCGGACCGCAGAAATCATGTTGCGGCCGCACATCAGCCAATTCTCTGTCATTAGAGAGTTGGCATATTTTGGGTCTAAGATGCGGCCGCAAGTGAAATTGTGCGGACCGCACTTCACTTTTGCGGCCGCAAGAAAAAATTATGCGGACCGCAAGAAAATTGTGCGGATCGTAGATCCTTATCCTGCAAGCATGCTTTAAATGTGAACCTTACTGTGTTTTCTGGTATATACTTGCATATCTCTTTGTATGTTTGAACCTTGAATTGCAGCTAACAATCGCCTTTTCTTGATACCCAAAATGGTTCGATCTAAAGGGAGGGGTGAACCATCTCGGGGTCGAGGCAAGAGCGCCTTACCCCTCGGCCAACAAAGGACAATTACAAAGAAGGCTACAACCAACAGAGGGGGAGAGGCAGATCTCTTCGAGACGAGCTCTTATGTCCCGTCTAGGGAAGCATCAGAGGGCAATTCAGCCTCTATTGAGGAGCAGCCAGTCGTACAATCAAGGACGCAAGGGAGATACCAACTCAGGGACGAGTCGTCCTCATCTCATAGCACTTCCGAGGTATCAGAAAGTGCTAGTAAGGCTTCTGAGCCATCGACTACACCTGTCCCTAAGGCACAAGATACACCAGTCCAGGAATCCCCGATGATGGCAGAGGGAGAGATGCTACAGCTGTCGGTCTTGAAAGATCAAAGAAGAAAGAGTTTTGGGTGGACCGATTTGTTAGCTTGGCTGCCTTCACCGACTTTCGTACTTGGTGGCCCGTGAGGTCTCTAACTCTTAAGCGATAGTTTCGGTTATATGATTTGGAGAGGTACAACCCAGCAGTGTTGAGACAGTTTAGGGAACGCAAGGGGTAGATGTGGTTCACTCAGAGTGTAGTGGATGCCAAAGAGTGCCTTGTATGTGAATTCTATGCCAATGTGGCATATATCAAAAAAGGGACAAGTACTTGATCAGCATACCAAAGTGCATAACCTCAAAGTAAGATTTGATCAGCATACACTCAACACGTACTTGGGTTTCGAAGATGTTGAGCCAAAGGAATATTTGGAGAAGTATGAAATGGGAGATGCAACCCGACCTTGGTTAGCAGAGATTCTTGCAGCACTAGGGACACCACCACCATGGATTGCCATTGGGGTTCCTATCAACAATAGCACTCTGAGTTTCGAGGTAAAGGGGTGGCAAACCTTTGTCTACAGTAGAGTGGACCCGTGCCAGAATGAGACTTACTTTTCGATTCCTTGGGCAGTTCTGGTTGCTTCTATTATGGCTGGGTACCCTATCAATTTGGGTGTCGTGATGATGACAAACATCTTAGTGATTGCTCGGCAAGATGACTCGTCCTACCCGTATCCCAACACCATTACAGAATATCTCAAGGATGTAAGGGTAGAGCCGAAGGATTATGACACAAAGGTGAAGCTGAAGAAGCCGTTCACTTGGTATTCACTGATGGATGCGAACAATCCGAAGATGAAAGTTCAGCCTCTTACCACTGCGGGCAAGTCTGATGAGCCAGCTATAGTAGCTGTTGAGGCAGTTAATGTTCCATCCACTTCGATCGAGCCTTCCTCTAATGTTGCAACTATGCCTCCACTATCATCTTCAGTCCGTACTGCAGTTACTGCCATAGATTCCACCTCGGCTTAGAAGCCAGTTCCTATGCCTATTGTCCCACTTTATGCGCTACGAGATTGGGAAGCCTCAACAACTAGATGCAAACAACCACTGCAAAGTTGTCTGACATATCCGGTACTGTTGTAGCACAACCTTCTGTTCAGGAACCTCAGTTTCCTCCGACTGTGGAAGAGACATTGAAGAAGCTCCTAGAAAATATGAACACTATCATGGCTACATTGTTATAGCACGATCAGTGATCCAAGAGCTGGGAAAAGAAGTAAAGAAGATGCGAAATCTTAAGCCAGCAAGAAGTTCGTGGATAAGCTCCGAAAAAGGTGCACAGAACTGCTACAGCTAGAGATCTTCCCTTTGACATGCTGATTGACCCACACCATTAAGACCCAGATCCTACAACAATATCTACACCGGTGGCACCAGATGGCCAGTCTGAGAAGCCAGACCTTGCTGCCGACACTGCTGAGGCGGTGCGTCAGATATTCACCAACCCAGCCATACCTAAAGTTGAGGATGATGAGATTCAGTTGGATGAGCTTGAGGGCGGTGACATTGCTGGAGACACAGAGATGTCCAAGGATCCATAGGGAGTTTTCTTCAATCTTTCCCCTCTTTTTACTCTTATTTTGTTAAGCATTAGGGATAATGCTTATTATTTGGGGTGAAGTTTATTAATTATATTTGATACATTCTGAGACATTTGGCTTGTAATAACATGATATTATCTTCTCTTTTCTTATTATGTATATATTCTCTCTCTTTCTCTCATTATGTATAATCATTCGATCTTTAGTAGTTTTTGCTTATTAGCTTCTTTGTTTTTGTTTCTTTATTAGTTTTTTGTTTGTTTTAGTAGCTTCTTTGTTCGATTTAGTAGCTTCTTTTTATGTTTTAGTAGATAATAAGCCTTTGATTTTCTTAATGCCACAGTTCTTTCCAAAGGTAGTTGTTGTGTGGACCAGGTGACTCGTCCCAACGATGGATAGTGTGACAACCTTCTTAAGGGAATGAGTCCATTTTTTTGTGTTTAGGTAATAATAGTAGCAATAATAAATAAAAAGATATAATTAAGTCATGCTCGAAGAGTCAACCATGCTTCAATTGGTACCAACACACCAAACTACATGCTTATGGTTAGAGATAAGATTTTTGAAAGAAATAACTCTAGTTAGTGACTTTGTGACTCTTGTGTTGACTTGGGCAATTATCGAGTGGTTTAATTGGACCATAGTGATCTTTAAACTTGAATGTGGTCGTTGTGGTACCTCGACTCTGTCCTCTTTAATAATCCAGTTGCGTGAAGGGTGAGATGAAATATTGCTAGTCCAAGTATCCGTGCGAAAGGTCTAGAACTTGCCCCGAAAGTGTTTCAAGGCAAAATCCTCAGTGTTGCTTGGATTGAGAAGTGATGGTAGGCTCTCCTTGGCCCGTTTGAGTTTTCTATTGCTAACCAATGTCATTATCCCTAGTCAACCCCGTTAAGCCTCTAGCCTTTCTCATTTGATAACCATATTACAAGCCTTTACCCGTTTTGTCATGACCCTCTCTTGGCACCCGAGCTATCCTTAACACTCTCGTAAAATGAATGGCTTATAACGTAAGTTTGGGGGAGAGACGAGGAAGTTGAAAAAGGTATCAAGGCACAAAAAAGAGAAAAGAAATGATCTCTATGAGAAGAGAAGGCAAGAAATAAAGAAGAACAAAAAGAATAATGCAAAAAGAGAATATGTGGAAGGGGTGTAAGGACTCAAAAGGAGGTAATAATCCCAAATAAGGAGAAATCAAAAAAGGGATAAAAAGAATGAAATGATCAAGAAAGAGTGATGCTAAGTCTCTCTAGTCCCCAATGAAAAGAAAGTGCCTCTAAGAATTGGCAAGGTGTGAGCCGAGGAATGAATGATGGAGTGCTTAAGGAAAGGTGTAACCACTTATCCATACGGTATCCTGCACTAACCCAAAAGCCTTCATTACATCCCGAAAGAAGTCCTACTTGATTTCAAACCGAGTGAGCTTATATTAGTGGCGATCAACATGAGGGGCAATGTCACGACCCTAAAATCGACCCGGTCGTGATGGCGCCTATCGAAACTAGGCTAGCCGACACAACTCCCGAATTAACCATTTAATCAATAACAATCATTTTTAAGCCTTTAATTAATTAGATATCTCATAATGTAAGTCTAAATGAACAATGCGGAATAAATACACAAGCCCGACATTGGGGTGTCACAAGTCACGAGCATCTACTAAGGTCTGGATACAACTAAGAGTCTAAAAATGTACTAAATACAGTCTAAGGAATACAAGAGGGAGAAAAGCAGTGCTGCGTACATCGGGCAGCTACCTTGCTAACTCCAATGACTCTGCCACTGAGCAATCAACACCCGCTACCGGGTTCAGAACTACCTGAATCTGCACACAAGGTGCAGGGAATAATGTGAGTACGCCAACTCAGTAAGTAATAAAAGTAAATGAAAGCTGAGCAGTAAGAAAACACGTAAGCCACATCATGATGCTACAGCAAATGCAGTATATTTCAAACAGTACATAAATCATTCATTTCGTAAATCATGCTCAGTTTCAGTACAACCTTTTAAAACAACTTTCAATAGTTTCAAATGAGTGATAAAACAATGAGTAAAAATGATAGAAACATGAACAGCCCCTCGGGCAAAACATGTACCATAAACCGCCCCTCGGGCACAATATCAACAGAATCAGCCCCTCGGGCTACCTCACAATCACTCGTAATCAGCCCCTCGGGCATAACATAAATCAAGAACCGCCCCTCGGGCAAAACATGGATCAAGAACAACCCCTCGGGCAATAATATGAAACAACAACAGCCCCTCGGGCTACATCACATCACTCACACTGGGTACCCGCGCTCACTGGGGGTGTACAGACTCCGGGAGGGGCCCCTTACGGCCCAAGCGCAATAACAAGCCATCTCGTGGCATAATCAAACAGGCTCTCGACCTCATATCAATCACAAACCACCTTGTGGCATAATAAATTAGGCCCTCGTCCTCTCATATATCACAAGTCAGTACCACATGCTGCGGCGCGCAGCCCGATCCCATGATATCCTCACAACATAGGCCCTCGGCCTCACTCAGTCAGATCTCACTCAAGCCCCTCGGGCTGACAATAAAACAAGTACTCGGCTCAAAATCATTTATGAAATCAAAAGGAGTGAATAAAACCGAGTTATGAAAACAGTAAGAACATAGCATGACTGAGTGTAAACATTTAAACCAAAACAGTGAGGAAAAACAGTAGTAAAAGCACCTAAGGGTCCAAACAATCGGCACAAGGCCCAGACACGGCATTTAGCCCCAAACACAATAATATTTTTCAAAATATAACAATAAAAATATAACAATATCAAATAGTTTTCAAGTAAAATACGCGACTTAATAGTCGTAAGGGATGGACCAAGTCATGATCCCCAACGGTGCACGACCCCACGCTCGTCATCCAGCGTGTGCGTCACCTCAAAATAGCACAACGATGTGAAATCCGAGGTTTCATACCCTTATGACAATACTTACAATCATTACTTACCTCTATCCGTTCCAAACTCTAGCTCACGATGCCTTTGCCTCTCGACTCGGCCTCCGGATGCTCCAAATCTAGCCAAAAACAGTACCATACCATCAAAATATGCTAAGGGAACAAAGCCCACTTGAAAATAACCAATTTACATCAAGAATCCCGAAATTGACCAAACCCGACCCCCGGGCCCACGTCTCGGATTCCAATAAAATTTACAAAACTGGAATCTTACACTCTCACGAGTTCATACATATCAAATACATCAAAATCCGACCATAAATGACCCCTCAAATCCCTAGATTTAGGTCTCCAATTTCCAAGCCCTAACTTCCAATTTGCTACTGATTTTCCCATATAATTCAAGCTTACAACCTTAAAAATCATCATAAAAATTGAGTTTAGGGACCAAGGACCTTACCTCTAAGAAACCTTCTTGAATTCCCCCTTCAATTAGCTCTCCAAAGCTTTCTCCCGAATGAAATATGGTGAAAACCCAATCAAAATCGCGAAGGGTGAAATTTATATATTCTGACCCAGCAAAACCGCACCTGCGGTTAAATGGTCGCACCTGCGGATCCAGGTGCGCACCTGCGATATTCACTTAAAACTCCAAGGCCGCATCTGCGCAAAGAAATTTGCACCTGCGCAATCGTAGGTGCGACCAGGTCCTCACTTCTGCGTTCCCAGCCTGCCCCTCTCCTGGCCGCTTCTGCGGCTCCAAAATCCACTTCTGCGTGTCCGCACCTGTGGTCCCCTAGCCGCAGGTGCGGTAGTGAGAGCAACAGAAAACTTCAACTGTCAAACCCAACTCAAAATCACCCGTCAACCATCCGAAATCACCCCGAGGCCCCCGGGACCTCAACCAAAAGCACAAACAAGTCACATTCCACTATCCAAGCTTATACCAATCTTCGAAACACCTAATACAACATCGAATCAACCAAATAACATCGGGTTCAAGCCTAAGGTTCCAAAAACTTCCGAATTCCGCTTTTGATCAAAAAGTCCATCAAACGTCGTCCGAATGACCTGAAATTTTGCACACACATCACATATGACCCAACGAACCTACTGCAACCTCCGGAATTCCGTTCCGACCCATATATCAAAATCTCACCTATCAACCGGAAAACGCCAAAATTCGCCAAATCAAGCCTGAATCTACTCCGGACCTCCAAAATACATTCCGATCACGCTCCTAAGTCCCAAATCACCTAGCGGAGCTAACCAAATCATAAAAATTTCAATCCAAGATCATTTACTAATAAGTCAAAACTTGGTCAACCTTTCAAATTTTAAGCTTCAAACTGAGAACTGTTCTTCCAAATCCGTTCCGATTACCCTGAAAACCAAATCCGACGATTTACATAAGTCATAATACATCACACGGGGCTAGTCATGCCCGAGAACTGGCGAGCAAAGTGCAAAAGCTCAAAACGACCGGTCGGGTCGTTACAGGCAAGCCTATGGTACTTGAAGCCGTACTTGTGACATTCTCTTGAGAGAGATAAGTGAACCTTTCATAGATCTTTGGATTGAGTGCTAAATTTCTTAAGTGAGCTTGGCAAATGGGAAGTAGAGGAGGAAGAGTTTGGAGTCCACCATGACCTACATGATAGAGCAAGAGTCCTTGATGAGTAAAGTCAATTCTTGAAGCTCAAATGTCACATTAGAACTACATGTGCATGAATGCTTTACTCGTCGCTTTTTTTAATAATACATGAGTAATGTGGGTAATTGTTGGTCCCAACTGATGTATGGAAGGCTCACCTTTGACTCACCGAAATGACCCTTAACTTTTGGGGGTGGGAACTAATTTATTTGCTTAAGGAGAAGCAAAGGCTTAAGTTTGGGGGAGTTGATAAGTGGGGATTTTGACTGCTTATTAGCACTTTTTAGCTTTTGTTTTAGTCCGAAACTAATGTAATTGTGCAAACTTGCAGGAATGCCGGAAGTTTTGTCTCCCGAGATGAAATTCGACTAAAAAGGAGTGTTCCAAAGCACAAGGCAATAAAGGGCACAGAAGCACAAATGTACAGTCCGCGGGAGGACTTCTACGGCTGCAAAAGAAATAGCAGACTGCAGAATTTCATCTTCGGCCGCAAACCAAGAAGAAACGTTTAGTATAACTTTGAGCAATGTGTGGACCGCACATAATTGTGCGGCTGCAGAACTGGTCTAAGAGTCAAAGATCGGTGAGTATGCAAAAGGACCAAGTCCAGAAACCTTTGTGAATTGCAGACCGCACAAGAATTATGCCGCCGCTGAAGATTGCCTCGCAGACGTAGTCCTGAAATGTGTGAGCCGCAAAAGATTACCTTGCGGACGCAGTTCAGAAATGTGCGGCCGCGGAAATCCACTTCCTACCAGCTAAAGAAATATGCAGACTGCACATGGAATTGTGCGACTGTATAAATAGACGAGTTTCACAAAATTAGGTTATGTTTTGAACATCTGAAGTTGCTGTAGCCGTTTTTCTTTACTACTTTAGGAAGTTTTACATTGTTTTGGTGTATTTACATTAGATTTCAGCATTTTAATCTTCCATTATGAGTTTAATTAGCTTTTCTTCCTTATTTTCATTACATCCCATTATGAGTAGCTAGACTTTTACTAGGGTTGGGACTCAACCCTAGTGTGTAAACCTTATGGGTATCTAATGTAGTTCTTGTTTATGAATGGGTGTTGTAGCTTTGTTCATACTCCAATTGTAGAATTAATGGTTGCAAACATTGATTCATGCTTATTTGACTTAGTCTCTACTTGAGAAAGAGGGACCTAGTCTTGGATAACTTAGCTAACAAGGAATTGGGTCAATTGAGAGATTGATTAACCCAATTAAAGGGTTCAACCTAGAGATAGTAATAACCCGACTTGAGCTCTTATCAACTTTTTTGGTTGATACCCATTTGGTCTTGAGAAAGAAAAATTGGGAAAAATCACTCTCTGACTGAGAGGTATCGAGTACGTAAAGTAAAGTTGTGAGCTATAATACACCCCAATCAACAAAACAAGCATCAACATATTTATCCCACTAGGCAAACACCTAGGTTACGGTCACAACCCTAAGCCTTTTACCCATTTGGAAAAACCTTAAAAATATTTATCTCTAATCTATTTTTTTTATCTTGTAATCATAAGATTAACAATCAAAACTGAAAACAAAACCTTTTTGTGAAAGTGCAATCTAGATAATCCAATTGCTGATTTCAAATATATACCCCTAACTCCCATCCTAACTCCCAGTGGATTCGACCCCGACTCCTAGTTAGGTATTTATTATTGTATACGACCATTTCATATCTCCATTGAGGTGTACTTTGGACGTGATCACCGGTTCATGTGTGATGGGAAAAAGTTTCGCATCGGGGAATGTCTCCTTAATTGGTCCACCTTCCTCCACGTGCTCATGATTTTCCAATTGCGACAGCTGGTCGGCCACTTGGTGTTATGTGTCCTTAAGATCTCGTATTTCTACGTCAAATTCATGCAACAATAAAATCATGCGCTCAATCTAGCTTTAGATTCTTTTTTCGAAAATAGATACCTGATTGCCACATAATATCTGTGTGGACTATGACTTTGTTCCCCCCCAAGTAGGACCAAAATTTTTCAAAGCCCACACAACTGCCAATAGCTGCTTCTCAGTGGTGGTGTATTTCATCTGTACATCATCCAGAGTCTTACTCACACAGTATATGGAGTAGAACATCATATCCTTCCTCTGGCCTAGCATTTTCCCAATAGCATGGTCACTTGCATCACACATAAGTTGAAATTGCAAGGCCAAATCCGATGCCACAATAATTGATGCAGCCACCACTTCTTCTTAAGCTCCTCAAACGCCTTCACACATGCCTCATCAAACTTGAATATAACATCCTTTTCGAGCAACCTGTACAACGGAGTAGCAATTTTAGAAAAATATTTAATGAATTGTCTATAAAAACTTTTGTGTCCTAAGAAACTCTGGACACCCTTCACCGAGATGGGTGGAGGTAGTTCTGCAATTGCCTCCACCTTCACCTTATCAACTTCAATGCCACTCTTTGATACTCTGTGACCCAAAACGCTGCCCTCTACACCATGAAGTGGCACTTCTTTTAGCACCAAATTTGTTTCTTCACATCGTGCCAACAATTTGGCCAAATTTTTCAAACAATCGTCGTAAGAAGACCCAAAGACAGAAAAGTCATCCATGAAGACTTCTACAAATATTTCCACCATATCGGTGAAAATGGCCTTATGCACCTCTGGAAAGTGGTACAAAAACTGAATGGCATTCGCTTAAAAGCAAAAGTACCATAAGGGCAAGTGAAGGTTGTTTTCTCCTAATACTCTAGAGCTATAACAATCTGATTGTACCTCAAATAACTATCGAGGAAGCAATAATACTCATTCCCAGCCAACTTGTCCAACATTTGGTCAATGAAAAGAAGTGGGAAGTGGTCCTTGCGGGTTGCTTTATTGAGTCTTCTATAATCAATAAGGACTCTCCACCCAATCACGGTGCAAATAGGAATTAGCTCCTTTTTCATTTTCTACCTCAATTATCCCGCCCTTTTTAGGCACACATTGCACTAGGCTTACCCAATTATTGACAGAAATGGGGAAGATGATACCTGCATCAAGCCATTTAATTACTTCCTTCTTCACAACCTCCTTCATAATGGGATTCAACCTCCATGTTGCTCAACACTGTGGCAGTGGCCATCCTCCATAAAAAATTTATGCATGCAGAATGATGGAAGGATTCCCTTAATATCAGCAATTGTCCACCCAATGGCTCTTTTGTGCTCACGAAGCACCCTTAGCAGCTTTTTTTCTTACAAATTGGTCAAGGTGGATGAAATAATCACTGGCAACGCTTCATCACTCCCCAATTAGGCATAGCGCAGGTGCGTTGGTAAAGGCTTGAGCTCCAATTTCGGAGCTTCTACAACAGATGGTTTAGGAGCAAGCCCATGGACATACTTGCAAGCCATGTTAAGGACTTGCTTAATTTCTTTCACCAACTCATCTTCACTTTGTTATTTATCCCCCAATAAAGCCCGTTCAAGGAGGTATGTGGGGATCATATAAGAAACCACTGAAGTCACATCACCTTACACCATAGAAATCACGGATAACTCTTCGTAGTGGACTGGCAATTTAAGTTCTTTATAAACATTGAAGACCTTCACTCGATCACCCACTCTCATTGTCATCTTTCCTTCACAAACATCAATAATGGCTTGGCCTATGGCTAGGAATGGATGCCCCAAAATAAATGGGACTTCCTGATCAGGCTCATAGTCCAAGATAATGAAATTAGCAGGGAATATGAAGGAACCCACTTGGACTAACACATCTTCAATCACCCTTTCTGGACTAGCAAGGGAACGATCTGCCAATTGCAAGATCACAATAGTTGGTCGCGGCTCGCCCAACCCCAATTACCTGAAGACAGATAGCGGCATCAAATTGATGTTTGCTCCAAGATCACATAAGGCTCGCCCGACTATGTTCTTTGACGAGCGCAAAAAACACACTTAAATATGCTCGCTAGTTGAATATAGTAAAATCTAATATCGTATCCACAGGGATTGGAGTAAAATAATATTATCGTAGTTCGTAGTTAGATTGGTATCCAAGATCATCAATAATTGAGATTTGTGTGATTAAAACTAAATTTAACTAAGAGTCTAAACTATTGGCTGATGACAATCGACGCAAGTAATGAGCAAAGAAGGTTATCAATTGGTAAAAGATAGGGTTTTGATAGGATAGGTGCAAGATAATTGTTTGGTATCTAACTCTAGTTAATTCACTTATAATGTTTAAGTGAGTCTCTCGAATTCACTTGATTATTAGTTCAAACGTTTAGTAGAAACTCCTCTCTCGATTAAGTCTCAACCCCACAAGATGAACCAATTTAATTTCGGTGAAGATATGCAAGAATTCGTAGTGGATTGGTCTTTAGGAGAACCTCTCTCGATTATCCTCCTAACTAGGTTTAATCAAAATTTCAACTAGCCTCTTCCAATTATTAAGAAGAATTAATGAATTCAACCAACAAAATAGAATGCAACAAGTTATGCATCTCTCGATTACATGAACAAGTGAATATAGATGCATTGATTAAAATACAAAATGATTCAATACGTGAAACTAGAGTTAATATCCACAAACAAAGATCAATACACCAAATCCATCAAACCCTAAAGAGAACCACTCTATAGATATGGAGAAATTCATCATAAATATGTTTAAGTTAAAGGAAAATATAAAACGATCCAAACTCTTGTCTTGAGTGAGGATTGAATGATGAAATCCTTACGCTTTTGCTTCCCCACATCCTCCTTAGCTTCCTTAGGTCTTAGATGTGTCAAAAGTCCATAAATAACGTTTTTCCATGTATTTACACCAAGTAGGGTCAGGCCAAAATGAAACCACCTTCTCTTAGCCAAAATAGGAAAATAGCTCTGGGAAAAATACACACGCGCGCCGCATGGGGCAACACACCACGCGGTGTGGTAGTGGAGTATATCAGAGAGCATGTAATTTGACTAGCAGTAGAAATTGAGCAGCCGCGGCACGCCACGCACCGCCCCACGCACCGCGGCTATAGACTTTTCTCAGCGTCTGCCTTTTTGCTTGTTTTTTGAAGTCCAGACGTGGTTCTCGACCCCCGAACGCGATCCCGGCTTAATCCTTTGGGCTTTTACTCACAAAGCTCTAAATAGCTCGAATTCATTCCATAACATCTACATAACTCGTAATCACTCCTACAAGGTATAAAACACACAATTAGTGCCAAACACTAGCGATTAAAGCTCAAACACAATTAAAGTGCAGTAAATTAGAGTATAATAAGCGACTAAAACATGTAATTATAGCATATCATCAACACCCCACACTTAAACCATTGATCGTCCTCGGGCAATCAAACTACACTTTATATAGACACAACCTTATTAAACAACTCTCCTAACTCATCACACCAAGAATATTTAAAATAGACTAAGCACAATAGTGTAACATCCTCGCCTCGAGGTTTGACTCACAAGTACCCCGCATTATTCACAACCCGCTCACTTACTCTAACATAGAGGTCAATGACATTACCTTTCCTTCATGAATCAAGTGCCCTCACATAATAATAGAGAATAATTCCACACACAATAAAATTACGAACAATTAGGAACTCAAGATAGAAAGAACTCACTCACTCTCAGAAACAACATTCATATGCCACAAAAGACGTACCATAGGCTTGCCCGCAGTGTACTACTCTACTAATTTATCTCATTCGGTCAAGGATCAAGTAGGACTTTAATTGGTTGCAATGTAGGCTGTGGGACGGATAGGATACATTTAGATATAAGAGTGACTACACCCCCCCTAAGGACTTCAATACATACACTTTAACATTCAAAAGCTCTCTCGATTACATGAACAAGTGAATATAGATGAAACGATTAAAACATCCAAAACGATTCAATACATAAAACTAGAGTTAATATCCACAAACAAAGATCAATACACCAAATCCATCAAACCCTAAAGAGAATTACTCCATAGATATGGAGCAATTTATCATAGTTAAAGGAAAACATAAAACAATCCAAACTATTCTCTTGAGTGAGTATTAAATGATGAATCCTTGAGCTTTTGCTTCTCCACCTACTCCTTAACTTCCTTAGGCCTTAGATGTGTCAAAAGTCTACAAAATAACATTTTTTCATGTATTTTAATCAAGTAGGGTCGGGCCCAGATGAAACCACCTTTCCCTAGCTGAATAGGAAAATCGCTCTAGGAAAAATACACAGCGCGTCGCATGGGGCGACGCACCACGCGATGTGGTAGTGGAGTTTATCAAAGAGCTTGTAATTTAACTGGCGGCCGAAATTGGGTAGCCGCAGTGTGCCACGTGCCGCCCCACGGGCCGCGGCTGTGGACTTTTCTTAGAGTTTGCCTTTTTGCTTGATTTTTGAAATCCAGACGTGGTTCTCGACCCCCGAACGCGATCCCGACTTAATCTTTTGGGCTTTTACTCAGACTTCAAAGCTCCAAATAGCTCAAATTCATTCCACAACATCTATATAGCTCGGAACCACTCCTACAAGGCATAAAACACACATTTAATGCCAAACACTAGCGATTAAAGCTCAAACACAATTAAAGTGCAGTAAATTATAGTGCAATAAGCGACTAAAACATGTAATTATAGCCAACCATTATGCTTACTTATCAAAATCTGGATAGTTAAACTACCTTGATCCTTGAACTTCTCATGTAGCTTGCTTTGAATTCTTGAATTACATTCTTTAGTGAGTGCTACAGTCTCGAACTTGGATAACCTACTCTTATTTGCCCCTATGTCCTTGATATATTTTGCCTATTTGGGCATTTCCTGCAAGATGTCTACCAACGGGATATTAATCTACACCTACTTCAAAATATCAAGGACTTCTTGTACGCTATATTATCCTTCACTTTTTGGAATAGTTGAGGGAACAGAGGTGGTGGCTTCGCAACTATTGGTTGTGGTTGCTTTGCCACTGCCTCTTCAACTGGCTTCTCTTATTCCTTGCAGTTTATGCTTCTACTTCTGGGGTATTTCTTCGAACGCTTTGATTTGAGCAGGATTTACTTTGATCCCCCTATTAGAAACAAGAAAACCTAAGAATTTACCTAGGCTACACTAAAGGCGCATTTCTCCGGGTTCAACTTCATGTTACTTGCGGAGTATTTCAAAGGTTTAACTCATATGCTGGAGACGATATCGTGTTTGTGATAATTTTACTAGAATGTTGTTAATGTAGACTTCCATGATTTTTCCTAAATGCTCTTGAAACATTTTTGTCACCAACCTCTGGTATGTAGCTTCATCGTTCTTTAAGCCAAATGTCATGACCTTATAGTAATAAGTCCTCATATCTGTAATAAAAGAAGTTTTTTTCCTCGTCTAGTGGATCCATTTTTATTTGGTTATATCCAGAATATACATCTAAAAACACAAAAGCTCATGACATGCGGTAGAGTCAATTAGTTGATCTATATGCGGTAAAGAAAATGAATATTTGGGACATGCTTTATTTAGATCCGTTTAGTCGATACAAACTCGCCATTTCCCATTTTTATTTGGGACTATAACAATATTAGCTAACCAGTCAGGGAACTTTAACTCTCGAATTGAACCAATTTTCAGAAGTTTTTGTACCACCTCTTGAATTACCTAATGTTTGAATGCTCATTACTTTCGTGTCTTTTTCTTTACCGGAGGGTGTAATGCATTTTTATTTAACTTGTGAGTCATTACTTCCAGTGATATACCTCTCATATTTGAGTGAGACCAGGCAAAACAATCAGCGTTAGCGCGTAAAAATTCAATTAACTTACTTTTCATCTCCGGGCTTAGGTTTGTTCCAATATAAAATTCTCTGCTGAGCCAGTGGACGAACATTATAACAGCTTCGAGCTCTTCCGTAGTTGTTTTAATAGTTTCTTTCTCCTCTAGGTCCGGAATCACACCGGGTCTCGCATTATATCTTCCTCATTCCTCATTCTTACAGTTGGGGTATAAGACAAGTTCTCCTCAACTAGACATTGTATTTGCTGTTTTTCGTCTTTGTCTTTGGGTGTTCCACTAGCCATAGCGATTATGTTGGTTTCTCGTGCCGCCTGTTGATCCCCCCCTCCCAATCTGATGAATTTCCCATTGTGAAGGGAATTTGATTACCTGATGTAAAGTTGATGGGACTGCATCCATATCATGATTCCATGGCCTTCCTAGAATTATGTTATAAGTCATGTCTGCCTCAACCACTTTAAATTTGGTGTCTTTCACGACACCCTCTACAAATGTTGATAGCATAGTTTCTTCCTTGGTTCTAACGCTAGAATTATCAAACCAAGACAAGGATCGAGTTTTGGGTATGATATGATTAGTCGCTTGCATCTCGATAACCATTTAAATAATATAATATTCACAAAGCTTCGATCTCCTCTAGGTCTTGAATCACGTCGAGTCTCGCATTTATATCTGCCCCGTTTCTCGTTCTTACAATTGGGGTAGAAGATAAGTTCTCCTCAACTAGACATCGTTTGCTATTTTTCGTCTTCATCTTTGGATTTTCCACTAGCCATAGCGACTGTGTTGGTTTCTCGTGTCGCCTGTTGAACCCCCCCCCCCCCCCCCCAGGTCTAACGAAT
>NW_017674129.1:3336-47557 GCF_001879085.1 Nicotiana attenuata | reverse complement strand
GTCTATTTTCGTTTCGTTCTATCTTTCGGTAGTTTTCCTACCTAGCCACTAGCGACTGTGTTGGTTTCGTTCGTGTCGCCTCGTTGAACCCCCCACCCCCCCCCCCAGGTCTAACGAATTCCCTATTGTGGTGGGAAGTTGATTTCCTTATGCAAAGTTTATGGGAGTGCATGCATATCATGAATCCATGGCCTTCGTAGAATTATGTTGTAAGCATGTCTGCCTCCACCACTTGGAATTTGGTGTCTTTCAGGACACCCTCTGCAAATGTTAATAGCATAATTTCTCCCTTGGTTATGACACTAGAATTATCTAACCCCGACAAAGATCGAGCCTTGGCTATGATACGATCAGTCGCTTGCATCTCAATAACCACTCTTTATAATATAATATTCACAGAGCTACCTAGATCAATCAAAACTTTCTTGACATTAGTATCACAAAAAAGTAATGATATTACCAGTGTATCATTATGAGGGATGAACAAGCCATCTTCATCTTCATCATCAAATGTTATGCTATCTTCTTCCTAAACTTTTCTAATCCGCTTGTTGTGGGTCACTGAGATCTTGGCTGCTCTTTTTCCTATCGTGTATGTAACTCCATTAAATTCCTCACCCCAGTTATTATATTCACTATCCTTTCTGGAGAAGGAGGCTTTGGAGGTTCTTGCATGTTCTTCATATAAGATTGCTTTCCTTTCTCACTAATTAGTTTAGTGATATAATTTTTTTCAGAAGATAATAAACCTCTGCTTGTAGTAGCCTGCAATCTGTTGTTCTGTGACCATGGTCATTATGGAATTCACACAAGAATTCTTGACTTCTTTTGCTGGGATCCGTTCTCATTTCTTTTGGCCACCACACCCTGTCGCCCATACCTCTTAGCACAACTACTAACTCGGATGTACTAACATTGAAATTGTAATCCCCTATCTTTGATTGGGAATTTTGGTCATTATTCCTAGTGATATCTCGTTCCTTTTCAAATCGAGAAGATGAACTTACCTCATTCTGCCTTGATATCTGATCAAACCATGCCAGATCTGCTTTTAACCTAAGATCTTGTCTCCTGGGTCCCATGTAAGGTTCGTACCTATTTTCTGTCACGACCCAAAATGCACCGGACGTGATGGCACCTAACCCAACCCGCTAGGTAAGCCAATTAACAATTAACCATTTTCATTTAACTTAATAAAGACAATAAAACAACAGAATTATCTAAATCTTATTCATTTCTCAAGGACTGATAGTACAAATCATGAACTTCTAAGAATAGAGTTTACAAAGCTGATATGGAACAAATACATCTTCTGTTTGAAAAGCACAAAAATAGAGTTTTAATAAATCTACAACTACCATGAACAAGAGGCAGCATACAACAGGAACGCAGGTACACCTTCCAATCCAGCAACCATCGAATGCCGCAACATCGGCATCTGGATCTGCACGCAATGTGCAGGAAGTGAAGTATGAGTACAACCGACACCATGTACTAAAAAAGTAACAAACCTAACCTTAGGTTGAAAGCAATGACGAGCTGGATTATAGGTCGGGTCCAACACCAATATCCAATAGCAGTTCATAACAGTGTAAAGCAAGTACATAAGAAGTAGCTCAGAGAAGAATGCTCAGCCTTTTCATATTTTTTTCCCAAAAACAGTTCTGCCTTTCAAGAATATCAGTGAAAACCCCAAATTCCTTACCGAAAACGTCATGAAATATGAGATAGTTTGTAAACTGTATTTCTTTTTCAGAAAATCCTTTTCACAATAAATAAGATGTTTCATTTTCTTTCCAAATAGAAAGTGTGAGATACCTCTCTATGGCCACATATGAATGTGTGTAAAAATGTCATGAATGACGTAATACCGTACATCATGAGGAAAATGCGTCTCGATGCATGTATGTCATATATGCATGCCAATGCCATGTACCTCAGAGATGAATGATCTACTCACACTCTCAGAGTACTCGACCTCACTGTATCACACTTTCCACTCATCATACTCAACCACTCGACACTGTATATGGCCCACACGGCCCAGGAAAAATTTATCCCGGAACATATAGAACACTGACTGTAAGTCACCAAGTACCGAGGAAGGGCCATTTCGGCTCCATGGAGAGGATCCATCTCCAGGCATATATATCTATATATATATATATAGATGCTCAACCACTCGGTAGTGTATATGGCTCATACGGCCTAGGGAAGATCCATCTCGGAATATATACATCATTGACCATCAGCCTCCAGTACCGAGGAAACAGGCCAATCCAGCCTTATGGAGAAGATCCAACTCCATACCAAGGGAAGATCCATCCCTGAATATAATCAACCATGCTCACTGGGGGTGTGCACACTCCGGAGGGGCTCCTTCAGCCCAAACGCTATAATAGGCCAATCATGGCATAAATCAATATAACCGATGCGGCATATAGCCCGATCCCATAACTGTCACTCATAATCAGGCTCTCGGCCTCACTTAGTCATCAGTCCCTCCAGTCTCATCCACGGGCTCACAATACCATGAAAACTGACCCGGAACATTGATATGATGTATCAATAAGTAACAACTGAGACTGAGATATGATATGAATGCATGAATGTGACTGGGTACGAAATGTCAATGAAATCAATGAGACGACAACAAGAAACGACCACTATGGGTCCCAACAATATCAGCATAAAGCCTAAACATGATATCTAGCATGATGTACAGCTCATTTACTTTATCACATGGTGAAAACACAGATATCAACAAAATATGGCCGCTATTCAGCACCCTGGAAACAACAGAGTCACAATTCACAGGGTGCACGCCCACACGCCCGTCACCTAGAATGTGCGTCACCTCAACATCAATCACATAGCACGTAATTCAATGTTTTATACCGTCAATACTAAGTTTAGAAGAGTTACTTATCTTAAACAAGTCGATTCCGACACCGAGCAAGACAAGCGATGCTCCAAGAATGCCATCACGCGCGTAGCGACCTCCGAATGGCTCAAAACTAGCCCAAAGCAACTCAAATACATCAGATAAAGCCCAAGGAAAATCCGGCCGAAAATCACACCCGGGCCCACGCGTCGAAACTCGACAAAACTCACAAATTTGACAATCATTCAATTACGAGTCAAACCATACTAGTTTCATTCAAATCCGACTCCAAATCGATGCTCAAAACTCAAAAATTCATATTTTGAAACTTTAAGCCAAAACCCCCAATTTCCTCCTTCAATTCATCAACCAAAAGCTAAAATCAAAGATAGATTCATGAAATATAACCAAGACCGAGTGCAGAACACTTACCCCAATTCATATGGTGAGAATTGCTCCAAAAATCGCCTCAATCCGAGCTTGGAAATGTTAAAATGAAGCCAAAATCGCGAACCCTTGTATTTATCATTCTGCCCAGCACTTCCGCTTCTGCGGACACATAACCGCATCTGCGGTGCCGCAGAAGTGACCAAAACTGTAAAACACTAAAACTGGGGCCCCCGCTTCTGCAATCCATACCACGCATCTGCGCAACCGCAGGTGCGGAAAAGCCCATCGCGCCTACGCAACATCCGCTTCTGCACCAAAATCACGCTTTTGCGACCACGCAGGTACGGGAGAATCTTCGCACCTGCGAATCCAGTTCACCAGCCCAAACTTCGCTTCTACGATCAACTGTCCGCATCTGCGGACTCACATCTGCGTGCATTCTTCTGCAGATGCGGAAACACCAGAAGCAGCCGCCTTCAACCATGCAACACGAAATGAAAATGATCTGAACCTCGTCTGAAACTCACTCGAGCCACTCGAGACCCCGACCAAATATACCAACAAGTCCCATAACATCACACGAATCTACTCGATGCCTCAAAACACATATAACAACATCAAAAGGACGAACCAAACCTCAATTCGAAATCATTGAACTTTGAAACTTCAGCTTCCACAACCGATGCCGAAACCAATCAAATCACGTCTGATTGACCTCAAAATTTTCACACAGGTCATATTAGACATTATGGACCTGCTCCAACTTCTGAAATCGGAATCCGACCCGGATATCAAAATGTCTACTCCCAGTCAAACTTTCCGAAATTCTAACTTTCGCCACTTCAAGCCAAATTTTGCCATGGACCTCCAAATCACAATTCGGACGCGCTCCTAAGTCCAAAATCACCCAACGAAGCTGAACCATCAAAAATCCAATTCGAGGTCAAATACTACAAAGTCAAAACTCGGTCAAACTTTTCAAATTTAAAGCTTCTAGCTGAGAATCATTCTTCCAAAGCAATCCCGAATAACCTGAAAACCCAAACAAATGGTTCACATAAGTCATAATACATCATACGGAGCTACTCATGCCCTCAAACGACCGAGCGAAGTGCAGATGCTCAAAACGACTGGTCGGGTCGTTACATCCTCCCCCACTTAAACATACGTTCGTCCTCGAACGTGCCCAGAGTTGTTCCAAAAGCCAGCAAATCACTGTATAACCTTACCATGAACATACCCGGGGGTGATCCATGTCACCCTATTCCTTATAGGTCTGATAACACAACATAACTGAAATTTCTTAATCCAACCTAATCCATAAGCCTTAGAATCCAATTTCCACATCAAAAATTTTCTATAAGACCAGAATCTCGCATCTATACACTGTATAAGTCTGAACAAGCTGTATCAAGCCATATCCGTAACCCAAGATGTAATCACATGATATACCTCAAAACTCAAACACTCATAGCGATAACTTCTAATCGCAGTAGCTGCTCAAAACAACCCAATGCCGGTAATAAACCTCTTATCAAACAAAGCCTCGTTCTAACAACTTCATATACCGCCAATGATGAAAGAAACATGCAAAAATTCATAACCACTCGCCAGATCAACAAATTGTGGAACTCCCTCTCCTTCGGCGAGGACTATAGCAATTTTCTAAGCCGACTTTTGATATTATTCTTCCAACCACGCTGTAATCAATTCCGATAGTATTCCTTCTAGGTTCAGTGACCCCATCTTATCCAACGTGACCACTCTAGTGACATGACACATCAACACCATCTACAGCCGCAACTCGTGCAATCCGTACACCATTAAGCAATATTCCAAATGTACCCAAACATGGAAAATGACATCAGACAAGAGAAACCGTCCCATAAGCTCAACGGGTATCACCACGACGCAATGCTAATAACTAATCAGAGACCGCAGACCCAACTCGCGAATCTAACACAAAGGGTCTTACCTCTACATAACTCCGCTACAATGCGTGACCCCATCCAAACGCAGGTCCATATTATATACCTCGAGCCGCCTTGCTCAAAATCAATAACCCCGCAAAATTCGACATCAAGCACCCAAAGTGCATTATCATAACCACGGAGAGCAAATAACACACTGCCACCATCCGGAAATAACATAGCTAACGTGCAATCAATCACGCAATACCTAAATACTCATCTGGCTCAAATTTCCACTATAAAGCCCCAATAGAACCGCATCATGTGTTCATATAACCAACGAATAACAACTCCTCGTAACATAGATGGGTAACTCATAGATCATTCCAGAACACGAATAAGCTCAACAACAACTGAATTGCACATCCCTTAACAATAGCAGTTCGGAGTCAAAAAATCCAACCCGGTGCAAAATACATATCCGTTTTGACCTACCAATGAACCCTAAATCAACTCTGGTCACCCACAATAGATAAATAACCCTGAGAAAGTCCACAATGACTGAATCACAACACATACTATCCTCTGCCCTACCTTGGCTACATTTTCACAGTCCACAACCACGAAACAATCTACTCATAAGAACTCCCAGTCTCCAAATCCATAGAACACACAAATCACCATATTTGATCTCAGCTGCATCGCCTGAATGGCTAACACTCCACAAATTACACGGTCATTCCACGAGGAATACTTCTATAATTCTTCTGTGCCACAAAGCAAAACTCGAACATCAGCGGTCGACCAAACAAGATAATGCCGCAATACCAATGATATATCCATAAATCGAACACATTGCCCCTTCTGAATTGTATACACTCATCAAGCCATACCAAATAGTAATGCCATTTACCTAGTCATCTGAAACCGTCCATGCTGCCTAAGAATTTATGACCTTCCTTTCAAAACTGAACCGTGTCACGACCCCAGTTCGCCCTCCGTGAACTATCATGACGGCACCTAGTCTCTACGACTAGGTAAGCCTAACAATGCAGAAAATAAACTAAACTTGCGGAATGAATAGTCAAAAGCCAAAAATAAATGAAGGAAACAATATTTAAATGCCGCTCCGCATATACACACAACTTCTCAGAATCTGATACACTATCCCAAAACCCGAAAACTCACGGATCCACAAGCTGTGATAACGCTACATAGCTCTAATCTCCAGAATGTCTAACAATAACAGAAAGTACATAAGGGCTAAGTACTAAAAGCAGGAATAGAAGAGACTCCTCGGTCTGCGAACGCGGCAGATATACCTCAAAGTCCCGTAGAATCACCTCGCCTCAAGAATGGTAAGCCTGAGTAGAGATACCTGGATCTGCACATGAAAAACATGCGCAGGAAGGGCATGAGTACACCACAGCGGTACTCAGTAAGTGCCAAGCCTAACCTCGGTTGGGTAGTGACGAGGAAGGTCAGGGCCCTACTGAGGTTAAATAAGATATAAGGTTTAACAGTGTGAAATAACAGAGTGAATAAATAACACAAGATATGAAGGACCGCAACAACTATTACAAAGGCAAGTAAAACACAGTAAAAGAACACAACTCAGCTCTGAGATAACAACCGGGGATCTCCCAGGATGCCGTCCTGTAGTCCCCAAATATAAATATCAGAGCCAGTAGATCTCCCGAGTGCAGTCCCGTAGTCCAACTGATAAATGTGCAAGCGGATCTCCCGGAATGCAATTTCGTAGTCCCAAAGTAAACAAACAGGGGAGCTCCTGGAATACCGTCCCGTAGTCCCAAAGTAAAAGTGTAAGGGGATCTCCCAGAATACCGTTCCGTAGTCCCAAAGTAAATACGCAGCAACAACGGAAATTTCAATTCAATCAATTTCATATCAAATAGGAAGCAGGTAATCCTAACCTAGCATGGTGCACGTAATACAATTAAGGTAGTTAAGGCAAATAGAGCAATTTAGTCAAGTAGGCATGCTTCTCTAGGCTACAACAGGTTTAATTCCCAAACAGTGTAAGCAAGAAAAGGAAGAACACAATTCAAGGCTATTTTTAATGAAAAACCGGATTTCCAACAATTTTGCACAAGTACGCGCTCGTCACCTCACGTACGAGGCATTTCAATTACCACAATATCAATCCTAAGGGGAAAGGTTCCCCACACAAGGTTAGACAAGCCACTTACCTCGAACAAGTGCAAGTCAACCCGAAACCACGCCTTTGCCACGAGTATCCGACTCCAAATGGCCCAAATCTATTCAATTAAGTTTCATAATGTAAATAACACTTCAAGTAACTGATTCTATAATTAAATTCTAAGCTAATACGCGAAGTGAGGTAAAATGACCAAAACGCCCTCAGGCACACGTCTCGGAATCGGGTAAAACTTACATTTTTGGAATCCTCGTACTCTCACGAGTTCATTGTCGATGCCCCCTTTTTCTAAAGGCAAAATCGGGTTTACGACATTTGGGCGGACAACTCTATTCCTTTTGGGAATTTGGGTTTGAGATTTAGAAGAGTCGCCACCTAATGATTAAGTGCATTAGGACACTAAGAATTTAAAAGAAAGAAGAACCAGAGAATGGGTAAGGGCTTGAAATTATCTCAGGGGGAAGGTGTTAGGCACCCCCCAAGATCCACTAGTGTGGTTCTCGGCCATGTTACAATTGTGACTTTAAAAAAGGTAAACATACAAGACAACTTCCACATAACGATTACAACTAGGAATGTATAAAGGTTAAATAAACATGCTGAAGTCAGGAAATAGGTGGTTTCATAGTTGTTTAAAAGAATGTATAAGTGCAGAAAAAAAGGATCAAATAACGAGTGCAAACAATCAGAAAAAAGAAGTGAAATGGGCGGAAGTTTAAAAAGAAAACAGTGCTATTCAAAGAGGTTTTAAATGATTTGAAGCGAAATACAAGGTTTAAAGAGCTGGAAACTGACAGTTTAAAGAAAACAATAACGAAAGTACATAAGGAGGGAGGGGGGTCCTAGGTTTATAGATAACATGGATCATCCACGCAACACCCGGTAACCAATTATACGCGTGGTGTTATCGTGTGATCATCATATCCATGTCTACCCTTCCCACCTCATTAAGGTATTAAAGCACGGAATAGTATCGTTACTTATTGCATGCTATTACCCGTCCCGATCCTATCATTCCCGGAGGCATTGAGACTACTAATCCTAAAGGGGAGGGAGTTGGGGCTTTTCAGAAGTTTTAAAAGGATAAAAGTCTAGGCGACAAACAAAAACACATAATCAAATAGGGGAGAAGCAAACAGCAGTTAAGGCTCAAACAGGCCTCCTCACTTAAAGGCAAATATATAGCATGACTTCAAATACTGGTTATGGTCTGAATTAAATTTAAAAGCGTTAGGACAGGTTGATTTATCACATATTTCTCAGATGAGGAGTCCGAATTAGCCTTGTCTGGTTGTAGTTATCAGAGCTGACACAGTTAATTAAAAACCTAATGGTTTGCCTAAGTGAGACCTATAGGCATGATATCTAGCTGAGCGTACTGATTTTAAAGAAAGGATCAGTGGTTTTATAGACAAAAGATCTGCAGATTTTAAACGAACTTATGACTGGTTTTAAACGTATAGATAAAATAGACGAGGCTGATTCGATTGATTATTCCTATAGGCAAGTTATCTAAGCGTTATTGGTTTTAAACGATTACATAGATGCAAGAGTCCTATAGGCATGGTATCTAGAATGAAGTTGATTATTATTAGACCTATGATTGTTCGCCTAATGACAGGTATATGTAGAAGTGCAGAAATGAAACCTATGATCATGATTTCTATATGCAGAAATACATGGACTTAGAGATAGGATTTCTATATGCAGAGATGCAGAAATAAATGACCTATAGGCATGCTGTCTATGTGAATGCAGAAATTAAAAATCCTATAGGCAAGTTATCTAAGATGAGAATGCAGAAGTTTATAGGTAACCTATAGGCATGTTGTCTATGTGAATGCAGGAATTAAAAAAAAATCCTATAGGCAAGTTATCTACCCTTTGCATACAATCATTCCCATCCCTTTCCACTAGCCGTCCCCAATAGTTATTAAAAATTATTACAGTCCAAAATGAATCGGAAAAGTAAGGAAATAAAATTACATCAGAAGTTCCAACCACAACAAAACAGCCTAATTCAGACTCAAAGTCCAACAATATGAGATAAACCAACTTCCAGGATCAAAACTTCCAAAAGCCTTTCTCATCCTTTGGGTGTGTCAAAGTTCCAAGGAGCTTTATGAACTCCAGGCAGTGCTTACACCCAATTATATTGCAGAATTAAGATTATGGTGCAGTGTGGAATAGCCAGTCCTGGAATGTCCAAGTTCAGAGGGAGCTCCAGGTCCCAAAACAAGGCTCATAAGAGGGGGGCAGCACTTAAGAGTCTAAGAATAAGTGTAAGTGCATGGGGGGGGGGGGAATTAGGGACAGCCATGGCAGGCTGGTGGTCATGCCCAGCAATTGGGAATCCTGGCACACCCCTGACCAGTCTGTCAGCCAAAACTTGGGAGTTAGGATCAATTGAGGATCAGGTTTCGACCTGGGCAATAATTTAGGTACTGCCAGGCCAAGAACCTTAACTCAGACACATAGAAGGGAATGGGGGGTAGGGATTTACAATAGAAACAGATGCAAGAAAGGAACATATTAGCATAAATCATTGAATCATGCGCAGCAAAGTAAACAGGATTGCAGAAACTGTAAGTAAACACATAGGGGTGAGGTAGGAATGTTAATTCAGAACATACCTGTTTCAGAAGAAATAAGTAAAAACAGTAGTCTTGAAAAGGCCAAGTTGCAAGCAAAGCAATTCCAAAATATCCTAAGCAAAGCAGAATATCGAATTCAAAACAATATTGCAAGTGTGCAAGTATTTTAAAGACTAGTGGTGTGAAGGTTGTGTGAAGAATGAAGTCTTGTGTAAAAGTGCAGAGGGGCTATCTTTTTATAGTGCAGAGAAATAAGTAAGAAAGGCAAGGAATATATCATTGAACTCAGTCTCCCTTTGGTTAAGGGATTCTGATTTCGACGGGTAAGAGCCAGTTAAGGAAAGAAATTTTAATTAAAACTTTTCAAAGTAGCACAAAAGGGGTAAATACATAGAAGTTATTTAAGGAAAACAATCAATGGTACACGGTTTGTGACAACTATGGAAAGGGAATCAATCAAACAGCCAGTGAAACCAAAATTACAAGTTCAATTTGAATGAACCAAGTCAGGAAAAGGTAAAGGAGATTCAATCAAATAAAATCAGTCAGACCTTATTAAGAGGATTTCGGAATCAATCAATTAGTTGGAAAAACCTTTTGAAAGCAGAGTCCTTATATATAAAACACACAAATCAAGAAGGGATTGTCAATTTCTTTATTTAGAAGAGGGTTTAATCAAAGAGGGTTTCAGAATCGTAAGCAAAAGTGGTACAAGTCCAATTTGTAGACTCACGAGGAGTCTGAGAGTTCAGGGTCCTAAAGAGGAACCCTAACTCGCACACAAGAATCAAAATTGCCAAGAAACCCCCAAATCTTAGGGTTTCGAATTGAGTCAGACAATAGAGATGAGAAGGCAAGCCGCTTGATAGAGGCTCAGGAGTCCTTTCCAAAGACTCATGAGAAACAAACAAACAAGATACACAGTTAAGAGCATGGAGAACACGTTTGAAAAACTCAGAATTTAACAAGTTCAGAAGAAAAAGATACAAACTTAGGCAAAACAAGATGAATCATGCTTAGTAAGAATACAAACATAGTATAGTAACGCCAACAAAATCAAAGAACTCAATCGTAAACACGTATAGCAAATATTAACATGTGAGCATAGGAGAAAAGAAAGTAGAAGAACATTACATGCATAGTAAAAGAAATCGGACAAACACACATAAAGAAAGAACAAAAAGAATCAGAAGGGTATTTTGCAGAAACTTTTCGGAAACCCTAAATCGAAATTAAACGATTTTGAAAAAAGAGAATTTGGGGAAAAACCTTTAAAAAGTTCAATAGAACACAGACATGTTCCAGATCTAAGAGAATAAGGAAGTAAAGAACCTCGAACAACTTAGGGTTGTAGAGAAAACCCTAGAAATGAGAAAGGTCTTGAGGAAAGTCAGATCCTGAGTCGAAAAGGCTCATATTGCTTGAATACGATGGAATAGTGGCCGGAGAAGCCATAGATCTACAAATCTGAGAAGATCTTAAAGAGATCCATCGAAGTCAGGCTTCACAGCCTTGAATGGCTTAGGTCTAATGGTGAGAAAGGGTGAGTACAGACCGTCCATGGCCTGAGACACCATGGATTCTGGTGGAATCACGGTGGAAAAGGGGTCGGAGACGATTAGGGTTCCAGGAGGGTTCGAGAGAGTTTGAGAGATGAGGGGGTTCAAAGGCGGCTGATAGGTGGAAGTGATTAGGGTTTGGGGGGAATTATGGCCGTTGATCAAAATGATCAACGGCCTGGATTGAATATGAGCCGGGCGGATTTTTTAATTGGGTCAGGGTTCGGGTAATTTAGGGATTGGGCTGGTCCGATTTGGGGACTGAAATTGGGCCAATTTGAGGTTAAAATTGAAAGGTAAAAAAAAAGCTGTAATTGAAATAGAAATGGGCTAAATGTTAAATAGCCAATTTTCCCCTTTTATTTTATAAAAATAGGAATAATGATTTTAAAAGTAAATTTAAAACACTAAGCCAACAAATACTATATAAATATTAATCTAAAAATACTGGAAGTAATTTTACAATTATAAAATGCTATTAATCTTAAAGTAGGCTATAATTGCAGTTATATGCAATTTAGTCTTTTAAATACCAAATAAATTTGTAAAAATATGCAAAAATTACCTTAATTATATTTTGGTGCAAATATGAGAATAAAAAATAAATTATTCACCAAAATGATAATCTTGGGAATAATTATTGGATTTTGTACTGATAAAATAGAAATAAATTGGTTTTAAAATCTTTAAAATTAGGAAAAAATACCAAAACTCTTGGGCATGCTTATATATGCATGTACATGCTATTTTGAAAGTATTTTGTATATAAAATACATAGGGAAAAATTGGGTATCAACAAGCCGTTTGATTCTATTGAAATAGACTCAGAATGCTGCAACATATCAAAAATTTGGATTTAAATTCGCATTGTACCATCCCAGGTGAGCTTCCTAAACTTGGTTCAAGTTCTGTCGCGCTCGATATTTCAGCTTTTGTCACGACCCGGATTTCCTGCCCATCGGGATCGTGATGGCACCTACTCGTGGTAGCTAGGCAAGCCAACTTATTTACCTTTCATTAATAAATAAATCTGTTGACAATCCATAGCATCAATAAGAAATATGGAATTTAATAATAATAATAATAGTAGCGGAAGTCTAATTTATAAGTCTGAATCAAAACGCGGAATAGTCAACAATAGCCTCTACCTAAGATTTGGTGTCACATTACTCACGAACCACTAAGAATAAACTAAATACAAAGGTCTGAAAGAAATATAACAACTGTCTGTCTCGAAAACAATGAGGCAAAAGTCGAAAGGAAAACATAAAGAAGAGACACCGGGCCTGCGGACGCCTGCAGGGCTACCTCAGTCTCGTGAATAGGAAAGTCTGCTCCCGAACTACTGCTGCTGCTGCTCCTCAAAACCTGGACCTGTGCAAAAATGCACAGAAGTGTAGCATCAGCACAACCGACCCCATGTGCTGGTAAGTGTTTAGCCTAAGCCCGGCGAAGTAGTGACGAGGCTAGACTGGACATCACATAAACCTGTGCAGTTATAACTATACAGCGAGAATCGAATACCAAGTAATTAACAACATGGGAGGGGAGACATGCTAAGGGGGGATACAATATTAACAGCAATCCAGAGTAACAACTAAAACAGCTTAGGTTCACAATGAACAAAGAATCAATACTCCAGTACAAACACATAGCCTCAATAACTGTTGCGGCGTGCAACCCGCTCCATAATTACTATTGTTGCGGCGTACAACCCGCTCCACAAAATACCCACTGTTGCGGCGTGCAACCCGACCCATATCATTTATCATGTATAATTGTTGCGGCGCAACCCGATCCTCACCTTTTACTGTTGCGGCGTGTGCAACCCGATCCTCAATATCACTGTTGCGGCACGCAACCCGATCCCCAGTATCATTTAACAGTCCGACTCCCCAAACAACAGTCACAATTAAGGGGCATAAAAATAAGTAAATATTTGACAAAACATCCGGCAAGGGAATAACCAACAACGCTTTCTTTTTCTTTCTTTTCTTATCTTAGAGTTCACTCTACTATTTTGAGCCAACGCTCCAAAGAAACAAGTCATTTCGTATAATTTTCAATATTCGTATCACAATTCGAGCCTATGCTCCCAGGAAAACAAATGATCATATTACCGTTCACATGTTATTCACAATATATAGAAATCCTCCAATAAACATGGAGTTCACAACCAAGTCATGATAATCACGTTATAAGGACTCACGGTCATGCTAGACACCAATGTATAAATACTCGTCACCATGCCTATACATCGTACTCGATCACATAGCAATTAGCAACAAGACTCAACTCCTATTCCCTCAAGCTAGGGTTAAACCAAAACACTTACCTCAAAGCCTTGAAATCCACTTAATCCTCAACTATTGCTTTACCTCGCGGTTCCACCTCCAATTCGCTCGAATCTAATCACACATTGCTCAATTACTTTAATAAACATTATATGAATCAATTTGAATGCATAAAAAAAATGAGTTTCCCAAGTTTTTTTCCCAAAAATTCCAAAATCGCCCCGGGCCCACGTTGGTAAAAAACTCGAGGTTCGGAGCAAAAATCTGGTTACCCATTCCCCCACGAGTTCAAAATATATAATTTATTTGAAATCGGACCTCAAATCGAGGTCCAACTCCCCAAATTATAGAAAATCTAGGTTCTACCCAAAAATCCCAATTTCACCGATGAAAATCTTTGATTTCAAGTGGAAAACATGTTTAATGATGTTAAAGATTGAAAGAATTGGGTAAAACTCAACTTACAAGTGATTTGGGATGAAGTTTGCTCTTGAAAATTCGCCTATGGTGTTTGGGTTTTGAAAGAATGGTGAAAAGTGGTGAAAATTCGACTAAGTATAAAATTTGGTGGGCCTCGAATATGGTAAATGCGAAGGTAAGTTCGCATTTGCGAACATCACAGGCTTGGGAATTGCGACCACAGGAGATCGCATTTGCGAACTCGGGTCTGGTGGACTAGGTTCGCATTTGAAAATCCGATCGCATTTGCGATCATGGCCATATCGTCAGTGCGAACAGTGGCGTCGCATTTGCGACCCAAGCTGAAACCCTTCCATCTCGCATTTGCGATGGGGAACTCGCAATTGCGAGTCTCGCATTTGCGAGGAATCTTTCGCAAATGCGAGAATACCAGGAACCTGATCTGCAATTTTTTTTTCAAAGTTCAAAAATGCAACTCGACACCTATCCAAAACTCACCCGAGCCCTCGGGGCTCCAAACAAAACACGCATACAACCTCAAAAACATCCTACAGACTTGCTCGTGCGATCAAATCGCCAAAATAACATCAAAATCATTGAATCAAGCCTCAAAACACATGATTCTTCTTCTAAACTTCATAACCTTTCAAGCTTTGAACTCATAGTCCGAAACACGTCAAACGACGTCCGATTTCGACCAAACTTTACAGAAAGTGCTTAACACATATTTAAGACTTGTACCGGGCGTCGGAACCAAAATACGAGCCTGATACCATAGTCTTTTAATCAATTTTCATTTCCATTTTCCTTAATAATTTCAGAAAAATAATTTCACGGAAAAATTCATATCTCGGGCTCTAGACCTCGGAATTCGATTCCGGGCACATGCCCGAGTCCCATATTTGTCTACGGACCTTCCGGGACCGTCCAATCTCGGGTCCGGGTCCGTTTACCAAAAATGTTGACCAAAGTCAACTATAATCATATTAATATCAAAATTCTTCAAATTTTTCACGGAATTCACATACAACATAAAAGCTTTCCGGCTACGCGCCCGGACTGCGCACGCAAATTGAGGCAAGTAAAAAAATAAGGTTTTAAGGCCTCGAAAACACGGAATGGATGAGAAAATAGGTGATGACCCTTTGGGTCGTCACAGCTTTGCACATCTTAACCAAAAAATTAGTATGTTGCTGTAGGAACGTTGAAATCGCAAGCCGCTTGATTGTACTGATTCTAGACTCAAAGGAATACAATATATCAAAATTTCACCCCCAAACACCTTCTGGATCGGATGGAATTAATTTTTTGAAATTGATCAATGCATCTGGCCTGCTGATCTCGCAGCTTTGCGCACCTTTGGAGAAAAAGTCGCATCATGGCGTAGGAGCATTGAACACACAAGCCACTTGATTTCCTTGACACTAGACACGGGGTGCTGCAACATATCAAAATTTGGAATCCAAATTGGCAATGTACTGTCTCAGAACTATTTCTAAAACATCGCTTCAGATTCTGCCGCGCTCAATTTTTCAGCCTTGCGCGCCTTCACAGAAAGATTCATATCTTGGTGCAGGAATGTCGGAATCACGAGAGGTTTGCAGCTATAAAAACTAAACTCCCCGAACTATGACTTCTATAAAGATCACAATCCAGTTGCTCCTAGATCGTCCCAGATACTATTTAGAAGTTACATTATGAGTTCTGACGTGCTGGCTCTTTCAGCTTTGCGCACTCTCACCAAAAAAATTCATATCTCGAGATAGGAGGGTCCAAATAATGATCCGTTTGTATCACTGAAAAGAAGAATAAGAGTTCTACAACAAATATAAAACTTGAAGCCCTAACCCTTTTGATCCAGTCACAATAAGTTTTTGAATCAAGCTCAGAAATTAGGAGGATTATATTTTTTTGTTTGGGCAGCATACTTTTTTTTGTAGGTTTGGCTAGGGAAAGCTTGGCTCATCTTCATCTTTGTGGCATTGGAGGGAAAAATTTTGGTGCATCCACCTTTTGAGTCGAGGTTTGGCAAACACACAATTACGGCACGCATTCCGTCCCTTCCTTATAAGGAGTTTCATGGCGCCCTCTTCTTGCAATTTGGCGAAGAAGTCTATGGCGGGTTCTCCATCCTAGATCAGGTGAAGAAGTAAATGATCAACACTCTGCCTTTTGCAAGCGAGGAGGTGCGTGGAACTTTTCATCCATCGAGCCTTGGCGTGTATTATCTTTTCTTGCAACTTAGCGAAGAAGTTCATGGAGCATCCTTCCCACGGCTTTGACAAAATAATTTATGGAGCATTTCATCCTTCAAGGTTTGGCAAAGACGTGCATGTCATATATATTCACCATCCGCATTGAAGCATCGTGTCGTTGACACCGATACTTGTTTAGCTCTGCGTCGTTGGCACCGATCAAAGAAACAGAACCAAAAGCTTCGTGCCATTAGCACCGGGAAGCTCTAAAATCTTTTCTCTTTTGCAGTTTTTTTGAGAGAATATTTGCAATCTTGATATCCATAAGAAGATTCACTAGAGGTACACATGATTGGGAACGAACCATTCATCTCTTTATTACGGCTTGGCGAGTGAATTTCATGGTGTGTTCCTACTTTTGCGGCTTAGAGAAGGGGACATTTGGAGCGACTCCTTTTCACCTTTGGCGAGAAAGCATGTGACGCATCCCATCCTTTGCGGCTTGGCAAGATCGACACTTGGAGTACTACTCTTTCATCCTTTGCGAGCAAGTATGGAAAGCAGCCATCCTGCAGTCTTTGGCATGGAACCACCTTTTCTTGCAATTTGTCGGAGAAATGCATGGAGTATCTTAACCTTCAAGCTTTTGTGCGGAATCACATCTTTTTTGCAATTTGGTGAGGAAGCTTGTGAAGTGTTCTAACCTTCAATCTTTGGCATAGAACGACTCCTTATTGCAACTTGGTGAAGTTTATGGAGTGTCCTAACCTCCAAGCTTTAGCATAAAACCATGTCTTCTTGCAACTTGGTGAAGAAGTGCCTAGAACGTCCTTCTCATGACTTGATGAAGAGTATAAGTTCATATAAAGTATAAGTTTTTTTTTGTATACAGTTTATACTCGTGCGGACAAGGAGTATAGGAACTTGTTGAAGAGCTTTACATCTTGAAGACTTGCTCAAATTTGAAGAGTTTGCAACTTGAAGTCTTTGCTTGATTTGAAGAGCTTTGCAACTTGAAGACTTTTGCTCGAATTTGAAGAACTTTGCAACTTGAAGACTTTTGCTCGAATTTGAAGAGATTTACGTCTTGAAGACTTGCTCAAATTTGAAAAGCTTTGCAACTTGAAGTCTTAGCTCGTATCTGAAGAGATTTGCAACTTGAGGTCTTTGCTCAAATTTGAAGAGCTTTGCAACTTGAAGTCTTTGCTCGATTTGAAGAGCTTTTCAACTTGAAGACTTTTTCTCGAATTTGAGTAGCTTTGCAACTTGAAGACTTTTGCTCGAATTTGAAGAATTTTTGCGACTTGAGGACTTTTGCTTGAATTTGTAGAGCTTTATAACTTAAAGATTTGGCTCGAATTTGAGGAACTTTGTGACATACAGTTTAGGCTCGTGTATCAAAGAGCATTGCAACATGCAGTTTAGACTCATGCGTCGAGAAGTATTTTGCAACTTGCACTTTAGGCTCATGCGTCAAGGAGTGTGGTGACTTGCAGTTTAGGCTTATACGTCAATTAGCATTGAGACTTGCAGTTTAGGCTCATACGTCAAAGAGCGTTGAGACTTGTAGTTTAGGCTCATACGTCAAGAAGCGTTGAAACTTGCAGTTTAGGCTTATACGTCAAGGAGCATTGAGACTTGCAGTTTAGGCTCATATGCCAAGGAGCGTTGTAACATGTGTTGATACCCAATTTTTTCCTGTATATTTGTATATGCAAAATATATTTAAAAAATAGCATACATATGCATATATAAGTATGTCCAAGCATCTTACTAATTTTTCCCATAATTTTTAAGGTTTTTAAACTGATTTATTTCCCTTTTTCATCCATAAAAAACCCAATGATTATTTCCAAAATTATTATTTTGGTAATTCATTTATTGAAATTTTATACTTATATTAAAATATGGCTAAGGTATTTTTTACAAATTTATTTGGTATTTTTAAGGATAGAATTGCATAATTGCAATATTAGCCATTTTTAGGTTTAAATTCGTCTCATATTCATAAAATGATATTTCATATTTTTAAATGTATAATTATGTATTATAGATCATTTTGGTGCTTTCAATTTATTTTCAGAAATCAATTTACTATTTTTTATAATTTTAAACGGGAAAATTGGCTATTTAAATAATAGCCCAATTCGTTTCAATTTTAGCCTAAAATCTGACCCCAAATTGGACCCCAATTTCCAGCCCAATTTAAATTAAAACCCGACCCAGGCCCCAATTACCCCTACCCGACCCAAAACCATATTAAATCCTGGCCGTTGATCTAAAAGATCAACGACCCTCATCCGTTCTTACCATTTTAAGCCAAACGACCCCCCCCCCCCCAAACCCCCCATTTGCCTCACTCGTCTCCATCTCTCTAACCTCTGGTTCTCTCTAGAACCTTCCCCCCTTTCCCCTCCTCTGCGATGAGTTCCCTTCATCTTCTCCGGCCACCTTCTGACCTGAATCCATGGTGGTTTCACCCCCCACCAAGCTACCTATGGCTCCTCACGTTTGGTTACAGAATTTTCATGACTTGACCACGAAGAGTTGGGTCCAGACCTCTGTCGATTCAAGTTCCACGGCCATCTCCGGCCTTGCTCCGGCAAGCCGTGTCTGTTCGAGCCTGGCCTCAACTCCTCCTGCTTAGATCCAAGCCTTTCTCACCGCTTGGGTTCCTCTGAAACCCTAGCTTTGAGGTTTTTCTGATCTCTTTAGATTTGTCCCAGATTTATGCTTTTCCTAAGTTTTTAAACGATTTTCTGATATTTTTTTCAAAAAAAGTTATGCTTTCAAAACCTTTATTTTCCGATCTAGGATTTTGAGTTATGTTTCTCTGATTTTCTTGTGTGTTTCTCTGATTTTCTTCTTCTCTTGTGTGTTTTCTACTATGTTTCTCCTATTGTGTTCTTGTTAAATCTCTTCTACCATGTTCTTCTATTATGTTGCTCCTACTGTGCTCTTGTTAAAATTTTCCTACCATGTTCTTATTTGTTTCTTCTACCAGTTCTTCTACTATTGTTTCGCATATTATTTTTCACTTTGTTTCTCATGAGTTTCTGTTACTGAAAAGCATGTCGAAGGTCCCAGTCCTTTCTGAGACCTTTGAATTTTTTTCGACTAGTATCTTTTGCTTTCTTGATTACTCGTCCTCTCATCTTGGCACTCGATTGAGGGTAAAACCCTAAAATTTAGGGGTTCATCCGGGTTTGAGAACATTGGCTATGTGATATGTTTGTTCTTCATCTTTAAAGCTGTCTGATTTCAGAAACCCTAACTATTTCGAGGTTTTGAACCTGTTTCTCAACTGAGTCTCGAAATTCTTTGTCTCAACCTCTGTCTCTTTAAGCAATTCTGATTTTCCGCTAAAACTTTTTCTAAGGTCTTTTACACTGGATCTTTTGTATGCTACTAGATGCTACTTCTCTTCTACATTGCTAACCTATGTGACTACCATGCTCCCATAGTCTATTATCTACTGATTTTGCATTGACACGACATCTTCTTAACATGTTTGTATGCTCTTTATATGCGCTGAACTTCCTCTCTAAAATGGCTTTCAAATTTTGATTAGTTTCAGACTTCCTTCTGTATAGGTTTGATTGATTTCTTTCCTTGTTTGCTGATTTCCGTATGACTCGATTTAAGTTATTTGACTTTCCTTAACTTTTCTGACTTGGTTCATTCATGGACCAATGATTACAAAATCTCCGATCCTTGATTTACTGGCTACTAATTGATTTCTCTTACCTTATTTATACAACCGTGTAATTCAAAGCTCTGGCCCTAAAATAAAACTTCTATGTATTTACCCCTAATTGCCTACTTTGCACAAAATGCTTGTTTGATTTCTTTCGTTAAATAACTTTTACCGTTTGAATATGAAACCCTTAATTAAAGGAAGTCTTGTGTGATTGATTCTTAATTGATATTCAGTTCCTTAACTGTTTTCTTACCTTATTTATGCTTGATTTTCACACTATAAATGCACGACTCTTTCATTAACACAGATCACTCATTCATAGTCATTCTGAACTTACACTTATACATAATAGTATTCTCTCTTCATGTCTGCACTGTGGCCTGTTTACAAGACCTACTGCTTTTCTCTATCTGTTTCTTTGAAACTGATATGTCCTGATTTAAGCTTAAGCACCACAACAATGTGTTTATTTACTGCTTTTGTATCCATGTCTACTTACTGTTTCTGTATAGTTCAACACTCAAATTAGCATGCTGATTTCTTTCTGCCTGTTTCTATTATGAATCCCAAACCCCTGCCCCCTATGTGTTTGAGCTATGGCTTAAGGCAGGACAATATGCAAATTATTTTCCATGAATTAAGCTTGATCCCTTGGGATCCTAGCCTCTAATAGTGTGTTCTAACAGGCTTATGGGTGTGCTAGCATTCTCCATTGCTGGGTATGCCCACAGCCTGCTCTTGCCTCTTTCAATTTCCCTATTCCCCCTAAACCCCTTATGTGTACTTATTTGTAGCTATTTCCCTTTCTTCTCCCCCTTTAGAATTCTATTTCTGCACTTGCACACTATCTTAGTTTTAAGTTCTGCCCCCCCTCTTGTGAGCCTTGCCTTGGGACCCTTGAGCTCTCTCTGAACTTGGACACTTGAAGGCTGGCCTTTCCACACTGCACTTGTTCAATCTGATATTACATTTGGGTGTGAGCATTGCCCAGAGTCCCTTTGAGGCTCTTAGGGAACTTTGACACACTCAAATGGGAGAAAGGCTTTGGATCATGATCTTATGGAGTTGGTTTACCTCATATTTTAGAAATGAAGTCTGAATCAGGCTCTCCTTGGTTGTACTTGTATTTGTATTTTTTTTTGATGTATTTTTTACTTTATTCTGGGCTGTAATAACTTGTAATAAACTCTCGGGGATGGCTAGTGAAAAGGGCGGGTAACTATGCATGCAAAGGGTAGATACCATATCTATAGGTTTTGAATTCTGCATATTCAAATGCATATAGAAATCATTCCTATAGGTACTTTTGAATAATTTCTGCATATAGAAATCACGTTCATAGGGTTCTTAAAGTAATTTCTGCATTTAGAAATCATGTTCATAGGGTTCTTAAAGTAATTTCTGCATTTAGAAATCACGTTCATAGGGTTCTTAAAGTAATTTCTGCATTTAGAAATCATGTTCATAGGGTTTCAAACAATTCACGCATATAGATATCATGCCTATAGGTATTTCTGAATTCTGAATTTCTCACATAGATGCATGTCTATAGGCATTTTCGAATTCTGCATTCTCTCATATAGAAATCATGTCCATAAGTATCTAGAAATCTGAACTCTGCATATGCATATAGAAAATATGCCTATAGGTCCTTCTGAATCCTGTATATTCATCTTTTCATCTAGAAATCATGCTCATAAGGTTTTAAAACAACTTCAGCATTTAGATATCATGTCCATAGGTTTTAACAATTTCCGCGCTTAGATATCATGTTCATAGGTTTAAAACGAGTCTTCTGCATTTTTATACCATATCCACAAAAGGCTTAAAACCAACAACGCACAGAAAGTATGTCTATAGGAACTATTAATTGAATCTGAATCGCTTCATTCGTGCATAGAGCTAAAACCAGTAATAACGATGTATCATCATTTGCAGAACATACAACATTCGTAAAAACTTGCCTTTCTTTAATAATTTGACTATCTTTTTAACCAGTACGTATTTAGTTTGTTGTTATTGCGTTCGTAATTCAGTAGATACCATGCCTATAGGATCCTTGTCCCACACTTAGGCAAGCCTTAGGGTAAACTTAACATTTGAATCTTTTCTAATAACTACAACTAGCAGGAAGGCCTGATTCGGGCTTCTTATCTGAATTATGTAATAAATCAGTCTGCCTCAACCTTTAAGTTCTCGCATGTTTAATGTTTAATCAGACCTTAACTAGTATGTGTAAGTCAAGCTAAATATGTGTTTCTTTGTTAAAGGGGATATATCTGAGCCTTTGCGTGTTATGTGCTTTTCCCAACTTGCTATACATGTTTTGTATGTCACCTTAGAATTTTTGCCTTTAAAACCACAAATAAGCCTAACATCCCTACCTCCCTTAGGATTAGTAGTCCTAAATGCCCCGGGACTGATAGGATTGGGACGGGTACTGCATGCAATAAGTAAGCGAGACCATTCCGCGCTTAATACCTTAATGGGGTGGGAAAGGTAGATATGGATATGATGACCACGCGATAATGTCACGTGTAGCCCATTGAGGAGTGATTACCGGGCCTTGTGTGGGGTGATCCATATTATTAATAAACCTAGGACCCCCTCCCTTTATTCTTTCTTTCCAGTATTTTAAACTCTTTTTTTTTTAAAATCAGCTTTTCTAATTGTTCTTTCAGACCTTGTTTACCTTCAAACCTTTATGTGATAAAAATCCCCTCTTATTTGAGCTTTATTTGTCTATATGTTAATTGTACTCAAATTCATAATAATAGTTTGGCCGGGAACCACACTAGTGGATTCAGAGGGGTGCCTAACACCTTCCCCTTAGAATAATTTCAAGCACTTACCCTATCTCTAGTTATTCAAATCAAACCTCCCTGGTGTCCTAATACACCCAAATCATTAGGTGGCGACTCTTTAAATCAAATCCAATTCCCAAAAGGAATGAGTTGTCCTTCCAAATATCACAAACCCGATTTTCGCGAAGGAAAAAGGGGGCGCGACAACATGCATGGACTCTTCAATTTCATCTTCGGATGAATACTTGCCCCCATTCTCAGCATCGTCTGCTTCTATTTCATCATGAGGCTCAAAGCTAGGAAACCTTTGGTCTCCACTTGTAGCCATACTCAATTCTATATCATTTGCCCTGGTGGACAACTCTTCAAAAGTTTTAGGCTTTATTCCTTGCAAGATATAGCGAAGGCTCCAATGCATACCTTGGATGCACATTTCGATGCCAGAAGTTTCGCTAAGACGGTCTTTACAGTTGAGGCTTAAATTCCTCCAGCGATTGATGAATTCGGTAACTGGCTCCTCCTTCCATTGGCGGGCATTTGTAAGTTCAATCATACTCACGATGCGCCTCGTGGTATAGAAATGATTGAGGAATTTCTGCTCGAGTTGCTCCCAACTATCAATGGAACTAGGTTCAAGATCTGTGTACCAATCGAAAGCATTTCCTTTGAGAGATCGAACAAACTGTTTGACAAGGTGATCATCATAAGTTCCAGCATCATTGCATGTCTCAACGAAGTGTGCAACATGTTGCTTGGGATTCCCTTTACCGTCAAATTGTTGAAGCGTAGGGGATTGATATCCACTTGGCATCTTCAAGTTATCAATCCTTTGGGTGTACGGCTTTGCGTATGTAAGGAAAGATTTAGGCGAAGGCTCAATTTTATCCTTGATGGTCCCTATGATGAAGTCCTCCAATTGCTCAATATAAATCTGCCCATCAGAAGAGACTTGGAGCTCTTTGGTCATTGTTGTTAGCTTTGTAGAGGACTCTCCTTTCTCTTGAATTTCTGGAAGCTTCATAGGTGCTTGGCTTGATTCTTCCTCTATCATACTCTCTACCTTATTCATCAACTTGGAAATATTATCATCTTGATCTGTCATGTACTTTGTCAGGCCTTTAACTGCTTTTATCATATTTACAAGTTGTTCTTCTATGGTAGGAGCTTCAATCGTCATCGTTTGCATGACCAGTGCAGAGGACGAAGAATGGTATGGATCATCACTTAGATAGAGAGCAGATTGTGAAGTGACACGAGGAGAGATTAGAGAAAATTCATTGCTCAAGACGTCATTATCTTTCTACATAAAGGGATTGTGGGACTGGCGATGGCATTCTTTTGAAAGGCTGAATCCCGTGAAAGTTCGTCCGACCACCTCATTGATGTTGTTCCCTTCTTCTAGCAGGTACGAAGATGATCTCACTTCATTTGGAGAAGATGAATGAAACATATGAGTTGTGGACGACACTTCAAGCGCTTGTTGTGTATTTCGGCTTTGCTTCTTTTGATTTGCCGAACAATCTTCATGGCAACTTCCAATCCGCTTTTGGAGTCAGATCTAGGGTTATTTCTTATTGTAGCCATCTTGGTGTTCTTGAACTTCGAAGAGAAGAGATGAGAGGTAGAGATGGTCCCACTGGGCGTGCCAAAATTTATAACAACTAAAATTTGTTCCTGAAAAATAATAATCAAGACAAGAAATATAGCAACAAATATTATATTCGATTTCAAGTGATGGGGTTACAATCTCTAAAATATCTCTAAATCTAAAGAGATGTAGTCCTCTGATTCTTCTCCTCACGGATGATGGTTCAAGAGCTTGAACGTTTGATCTTGAACTTGACGGATTTCAGATATGTAGTACGTCACAAACAATTTGAAGGTCGTCACGAACCAGGATTTGGTGTTGGGTTATCACGAAGGGAAGATTTGAAGCCGCCCGCCTATGATTTGAGTTTGCCTTTGGAATTTGACAACAGACGATGATTGCAGATATGGATGGAGACCTTGATGCTACTCTTTAGAGCTTCTTTAGCCTTTCTTTCTGCTTACTTGCTTGTCTTAGCCTTCTCCTTTGACCTCTTTATATAGGCGTGGAGTAGAGTAGTCTCCAAGAAAACCCTAGTGGATCATTGGGCTTGAGGCTTATGGGCCGACCCATTTGATAGAAGACCAACTAATGGGCTAGTCCAATGGTATATTGGACCTTTATTTAAATCAATTTAATTGGATTTTTATAATTGACCCATTTATATTAACCCATGATATTTATTTGGACTAATATGTATTTAATATATGATAAAATCCAAATTACTTGTGTTTTCAAATTTAATAAAATTTTAATTGTCTACAAACACATAAGACTACAAACGTTAGAGTTTCAATATAATAAATTTCAAGTCGAGAAAGCTAACTAAACTAAGAGTTCTAGCAATTCTTCTAGCCGTAATTAATAACACCGTTAATTCCCCGGCAACGACGCCAAAATTTGATCACGCCCAACTCGAGTCCTAAAAAGGATAAGCGATCGCTGGAAATATAATCCGGTCTAAAAGTCCGGAGTCAAATCCCAAATAGAACTAAGGCTTAGCTACAACTGTTCACTATCACTAAGAAGACAAGCTCAAACAATTCCTAAGTTATAAATATTAAGATTCTTATGTCTAACTAATTAACTAACAAATTAAAGAAGTAGATTAATAACTAAAGATACTAAGGATTGGGGACAAAATTAAGGAGGTCTAGAGTTATGATTTTCCCAATTGTCGGAATCCTTCCCGCTACGTCTTCTATAATTTCGCCTAATTATTCTCTACCAATCGTGAATACTTTGAGTGTCGTAGCTCTCTCTCGAGCAACTACGTCTTCTATAATTTCGTCTTTTTTTTTTATACTAAATCTTTTCCTTTATAACACACACACAGAAGGAAAAAAAAAAAAGAAGCCATGCTCAAGTTTAGAGTTTGAGCGAATGGTTGATATATAATGTATGTCCTCCTTCCTTAAAATATTGTACTTAGTTTTTAAAACAATTAAGAAAAAATATTCTGCTAAGTGCCAAATGAGTCACCGGTTTTCCATAGCCTTGTTCTAATGTAAATTTTGTATACTATATATGTTATAATTAGTATGCTCTTAATAAGACAAACGACATTGCTTTATATCAGTTAAAGTAAAAGAAAGAAATATATGTTCTAAGAATTAGCAAGTTAGATGGAAAAAGTTCTTCCTCTGAATTTCGTTCAGTAAAACTGGGAGAAATTCAAAAATAGCCAAATTTACCCCTGGTCGTTGAAAAATAGTCAAGTTTCAAAAGTTATCGAAATTTAGCCACTTTAAATCTGAGCGAAAACACTGTTCAAAATCCGGAAAAATACGCCTGCAAATTTTACGGGAGTTCCAGCATAAGTATGCTTGAACTCCCGTAAATTTTACGCGAGTTCCAGGATAACTATGCTGGAACTCCCGCAAATTTTACTGGAGTTCCAGCAAGTATAATTATCCAGTATAATATACTGGAGCTTGGAGCACTGGTGCTCCAGTCTCCCGCAAATTTTACAGGAGTTAGCAAAGTATACCGGTCCAGCATAATATGCTGGAGTTCGTACACAAATGCACCAGAACTCCCGTATATTATACTGGACCGGTCCCTGTTGCAGCAAAATAGTGGCTATTTTTCATTGACTTGATAAACGCTGGCTATTTTTCATTGACCAGTGTGAAAACTGGCTATACCATGATATTTTAGCAGTACGGGAGAAATTAAAAAATATCCACATTTACAAGTGGTCGTTCAAAAATAGCCTAGTTTCAAAAATAATCGAAATTTAGCCACTTTTCATGTAAAGATAAATCTGAGCGAAAACACTGTTCAAACCCAATATATTATGCTGGAGTTCCAGCATAAATATACCTGAACTCTAGCATATTATACTGGAGTTCCAGGATAAGTATGCTGGAACTCCAGCATAATATGATGGAGTTCCAGCATAAGTACACTAGAACTCCACCATAATATACTGGAGTTCCAGCAAAGTATACCGGTCCAGTATAATATGCTGGAAGTTCATACACAAGTGCTCGAATCTCCAGTATATTATGCTGGAACTTTCTGTGTGTTGGAGTTCCAGCATAATATGCTGGAAGTTCATACACAGGTGCACCGAACTCCAGTATATTATGCTGGACCGATCTCTGTTGTAGGAAAATAGTGGCTATTTTTTATTGACTTGATAAACACTAACTATTCTTGAATGATCAGTCCGAATACTGGCTAGATCGTGCTATTTTTACGTTTTTGACACTAGATAAAGCCCAACATTAACAAGGTGGAAGAAGAGTTGCCGTATTTGATCAAGTTAAGTGGGAATTGACAGATAAAAAATTTAGTCAACAATTGCTTATTTGATTGAACATAATAGCGTGATAATATAACATGGGCGCTTAACATAGAGCAATCAAGAATAATGATTAGTCTGACTCTGCTATCATGTCAAAAACTGAATCGTGAATTTTACTCAAACTTTAGAAGTTAACAGGTGACGTGAGAATTGTCTATTCCCTTCACCAATATATATTGTAAAAAAATCTGAGAATATGCTTTTTTGCGGATACGATAAAAAAAAAGCACTAAATCATTCCCACTAAAGTTGGTCTGATTGAAGTGTGATTGGCTGAGAAAGGATGACGATTCTTTATGCTAAAGCTGGTCTCACTAGTTGCTTGTTTTATATATGCCCAAAAAGATAGAAATCAACTTTTTGGATATATCAAATGTTTGTATTTAACATAAAAATAATAAGAGTAGGTGGAACTCATGATATAACTCCTAATAAACAAATAGAAGTTCATAATTCTTATGCATAAAATTTCATAATTTCTTAACAGAAAAAGTGGAAGTCATAATTGCTCTCTCAACAAATATTGAACCATGCATCAACTTCTCTTCTCTCCTTTTACCCTACAAAGGATTAAGAAAGTTTCAAAATAAAATCATTCTAATAAAAGCACAGCCACAAGCAGACGAAAATTGTTTATAATGAACTTATATCTGGTACGACGACAGATTCAATATTTAAACAATATGAATTTCAAGTTAATTAAGAGAGTAAGTTATGAAATGTACATTATAAAAGAAATTGAATCCAGCAAACTCATAATTGAATCCACTATTGCTTTTATACTGTATTCTCATAAATTCATTATAAAAGAAATTGCAGAGCATAGAATAGTATATATATAGAAGAATTACCAACAGCCTTGCGACAAAAGGAGAGAAGAACGATGAAAACAGCGACACCAGCTAATACTCCTACGATTATTGCAACTGTCTTTCCTACGTCGTCGTCGTTGGATGAATCTGATTACAAATGGATACACAGTAAAGCAACGGAAGCTCTTAGATTAAATATAAAGATATTTGCATATAGAGTTAGAATGTTTGGCACTTAGTACTGTTCATTGGATACCTTTAACTTAACTATGATGATGTTCTTTTCTGTTATGTTTAGCGAATGATGAAAACGCAACGACCAAAAAAAAAGTTCAGTTAAGCAATATGAACTAATTAAATTCAAACCGTAAACTTAGTCAAAATAAGAGAAAATTTCTAGTCAGTTTATTAATTGACTGAATCAAATATCTTTTTATTTGATAATAATTTTTGAAGAATATTTTATATGTTTTCATCACTTAGTATATAATTGTGATTTGTAGTACTTAGATATAGTTTAGAAACATATTGATTTTATAATACTTGTTGGGTGTGCGAACAAAGTCCCACATTAGTAGCTGAAAAGATTGAGAGTCTACATATAAGGTGTAGGGATCTCTTAATGGTGTGAGATCTTTTGGGGAAAACCGTGCGGGCTTGGACCAAAACGGACAATATCACACCATGTTAAGAGTATCTTTAGGCCGTTTTAGCCCAACAATACTAAAAATAAATTAATCGAGTTCAGTAGAAAAATTAAATGTTCGAGGAGCTCATCATTTTTTAAACACCTTTTTTAATGTAAGAAGTTAAGTATAATTACTAAAAGACTCGACTTTATGTTTTTAAAGTTGATATAATAAAAAATTGTCCTCAAATATGGATCAATAGACTCTAGGTTTCATCTTGATGCCCTTCCATTGAAGGTTGGCTTTCAAGTCGAACAAAGTGTTAAGAAAGACTGAATATTGCTTAGTACTGTAATTGCTAAGTACAGAGCTCGCTGCTGAAACGTTAAATGTGTTTCTTTCTCAAAACTTAGACGATATGATGAAGTATAACGAACTCTGTTCTATATAGGGTTTTGACCTAATTTAGTGCTTGCACTAGCTAGTGCTACTTGAGGCTGCCTTTTGAAAATGAGAAAGGGGCTTTATTACTATCGGAACAAGTGGAAGGTGAAGCTTAAAAGAAAAGAGGAATAAGAATTCGAAAGCAAAAAGAGACATCATAATGGCCAAATTCCCTAGAGATATCAAATAAAGTGAATTATTCCTTACCACTTTATGCTTTAGGAAAATAACTCTTTTTATAATTTGTTTTCTGAGAATGCGACTTATTTTTTCCTTTTTTCTTTTATCCTGTCTTAAGAAAAGGAAGAATGCTTGAACTCTTATTGATTCGGAAAATTTTGTAAACTCGAAATGAAAACAATTACAAAAAGTATGTAGTTAAAAAATATCGGCTCAAGGAAATTCACATAAGATTACTAATAAATGTAAGGAGTTGTGACACTAATATCAACTTTATGCAATAGCATAATTTCCTTATTGGTATGGGAAGTTTTAGTATATGAATGCGCCTAAAAGTTTTTGCATATAGCTAACCATTATGAGTCTCACATTTTAAAACTACTATCATGCATGAGTTTCAAGTTTAATTTCCATACGGATAGAACAATGAATTGTTACGCTATCAATATATTTTAATCTGTTATACTAGGTGATTTACCTTGTTTTGAAGTAATTAATTCCATTTTTACTGAACAGCTAAATTACTTGTAATTTTCTTTTAGATAACATGATAGCGTAACATGTTCTTACCAGAAGAGTGATAGTAGCCAGAAGCCCAGTATCTAGCGTAACATTGACCCAAGAAAACATCAGCAGCAGCAGCTGATCCACACATAGTTTTCAACTTCATAACAGCATCAGAAACACATGAATTACAATCTTCTACACTTAAATCACCCACACACTGAGCAAACCCTTCAATCGAACCCGAACTGCTGACCTTAAAACCTGTCGCGCCTTCCAAATCAGTAAGAACATCATCTCTACGCCTAAGAAAATCACCATCTCCAGCTCCAAGTTGGTTTTTACTACACTTGTTGTACCTTAAACTTGTGTCTGGTTTTCCAAGAAAATCTGTGTTTTCATATCTTAAATAACAACCATCTAATTGCAAGCTAGCTCCAAAAGTGTAGGAACAAACTAAGTTTATTTGGCTTACTGCACTTGCCACACATGTTGCGCAGTCTTTTAATTGTAAATCACCCCTACATTGATATAAACCGTAAATAGAACCTTCTTGAGGGGCTGAACTGTCATTTCCAAGAGCATAACTATTGTAAAGAACTTGAGAAGAAGAGCTAACTATGGAGGAGAGTAGAGAGTTTAAGTTTGAAGCGAAAGGAGAGTTGGGTTGGTATTTGTCTTGAGAACAACCAGCATAGATAAAAATGTGAGCTTTAACTAGGTGATTATTAGGGTTTGTAACAAGAAGTAGGAAAGTGTAGAAGAAGTAAAGGAAGATAATTGAAAGAGAAGAAGAGAGTTTGAAAGGCAAGAAGTGTTGAGGCAGGTTTGTGATCAGCATTTCTGTTTTTTTCCTTTCTAGAATTTTATGAAATTTCCTTATATTTTGTTTTTGGTTTGGATATATTGTTTAATTTGATTTTTGGACTTCGAGGAAAACAAAGTGGTGGTAGCTTTTAATTTTTTATTCTGTGTCCATTTGCTTTGGTATCTTTAGTCCTCTTTGTTGTTTGTAGGCCAATCCTAGCCACTGCCAAGTTATTAAGATATGCTATTTTAGTGTTGAACAAAGAATTTTAATTTGCATCCTGTAGCAAGTGGATTCTAGATAATTCTGGTTTATGTTGTTCCTTCATATAAATTCTATATAGAGGAAGCGGAATATATACCTTATATATCTTATTGCTTATCATAGAGCTTGCTGAGGCCAGGCCAATCAAGACGGATTCTTTATTTGTGTTTTGAAAATTGATTGTTTGTTCCTGGAGAAACTCTTATATTCTGTTTGTGATCATTAAAATGTGTTAGCTTGCTTAAATTTATTTAGGATAGTTGTAGGCAATTAAAATTTGATTAAATTTAAATCCATAAGAAATTTGGATTTAATCTTAAATTAAATATATTTTGGTCCAAGAAAAGTATTTTGGGCTAATATAATTGGATTAATTATAGAAGTTCGATATTATTGGGCTAGCCCAATTAATTGGGCTACAAATGATGAGCCCACCTCATTAGGCCCAAGATATCATCTTCCTAGAGGCCCAGTTTGGTGCCACATGTCAAATGACGTGGCACGACAAGTCAAACGGAAAAACCAATAGGATCATGCCACGTGTCAAAATGACAAGGCATGCCAAGTCAATTAAAAGGCCAATGAAATCGAGCCATATGTGCAAGTGACATGTTCTGGCCAATCAAATGCGGCCTTGTCACTCTTCAATCTGATTGGTCAGAAAGAGTTTGTTCTTTTCATAACTCTTCCCTCCCACAACTATAAATAGGGGTCTTCACAATTCAGAAAAGAGACCACAAGTTATAACAAGAAGACACAAGGGAGCTCGTGGATCAAAGGCCACAATTCTCTGCAAACTGCAAGTGTCCAAGCATTCAAGCAATTCAACACAAATTTCAAGTATTCAAGATCAAGAACGAATTCAAATTAAATACAAGGCGTTCAAAATCAAGGCTACTTGTTCGTGATACAATTCGTGGCACCAATCAAAGTGTCCGTGACGGATAAATCAAATTCAAATTCAAGATTAAGTTCAAAGGCCCTTGAATTTATATTGGAAAAGTAGAATTAGAAGATTCATTGAGATTTTACACTCAAACTATTTGAAATAAAATACTACGATTGTCGCAATATTTTTCGGTCTTGATTTTATTTTCTCGACGCAATTTATTATCTACAACAGCATATTGGAGATCTGTAAGAAATACCATTGAAATTTTAATTCATTATTCTACATATTAAATTTGCTTCCTTTGGTGCTTTATTAAGAAAGTTGAGATCGCCTACAAAAAAGATTGGAAAAACTACACAATATAGTGGTTCTAAAAAAAATAACAGCCAAAATATATTTTTTGTATACTAATTAATATTATAATATACCAAAAATATACATATGTCACGATTCGGGATTCTCACCATCGGGACCGTGATGGCGCCTAACATCACACTTGCTAGGCAAGCCGACGTTAGAGTTTTATTAACCAATTTTCTTTACGTTTCAGTGATTAAAATAAACAAGCTAAAACAAGTAGAAACAAATGCGGAAGTAAGTAAATAGCATCTTTGTCTATATACTATTACCAATATTATTGCTATTACTACCCATAATTTGGTGTCACAATCTACAAACATACTAAGATTTGCTACAAATATTTGTTCGAAAAAAGATACAACTGTTTATGAAGGGAAGTAAAAACAGTAAATGCAGGAGCATAGAAGGGGACGCCAGGGCCTGTGGACGCCAGCAGGACTACCTTGGGTCTCCTAGCTGAAAATATCTGCACTGGATCTCTCGATCAGCCACTACCTACTCCAAAATCTGCACAAAAAGTGCAGAGTGCAGTATCAATGCAACCGACCCCATGTACTGGTAAGTGCCGAGTCTAACCTCGACAAGGTAGTGACGAGGCTACGGCGGGACAATTATAATATAACTTGCATACAGTATATAATAAAAGCAGAAAGAAGGACAAGACAAAATAAAGCAGTAACTTGCAAGGAATGAATACAGAACTCAAGTGTCTTATCAGTATCCACCTATAACCAATCCTTAAGTGAAATGCAAAGCTACAGAATAACTTACACAGTAGAAAAAAGAACATAAACATATAAACTGATGCAGCACGCATCTCGATCCCACCATATATCAATATCAATATGAATATTCACCCTTATTACTCCATATCAATCCACCCTTATTCCTCCTGTTGTGGCGTGCAACCCGATCCCACCGTATATCAATATGAATATGAATATTTCACCCTTATTACTCCATATCAATCCACCCTTATTTCTCCTGTTGCGGCGTGCTACCCGATCCCACATGTATAATAGTATTTCACCCCTATTCTTCCTTAATATATCACCATTATTCCTCTTGTTGCGGCGCGCAACCCGATCCCACCATATCAGCATCAATTACTCAATAAGTACAGAAATTTCACAATTTAACTCAAAACTCTTCACAACTCAAACCAAAGCAAACGGAAAGCTTGTACATTGTGAAACTTCACAGAAATAGTACTACTCAACGAAACCAATCAAAAATAGACCATAAAGCACCGATAAACATGCATAAGCCAATAATATGAGACAATGAAACTACGGGGTAGCTAATACCTTCAACAATGAAAAATAATGTCCGACAAATAGCAATTAAGCATAGAAATACTAGTAAAGCATGTAGCAGTTAAGGCAGAGAAAGGGCAATATAAGAAGAATGGGAAGGAAACATGCAAAATAGATAAATTGGCGGCGCGTAGGTACTCGTCACCTACCTATACGCCACTCACATGGATTTTCACATTGCAAATAAGTCAAGGGTTTCTAATCCCTCGAGTCAAAGTTAGACACGATACTTACCTCGATCCACAGGCCACTCACTGCTCAATTACCACTTTTGCTCTAGATTCCACCTCCAAATCATTCGTATCTAGCCATAATTAACTTAATCACATCAAATATTTCTAAATGAATCAATTTCAATACATAAATTTAGGTTTCCCAACATTTCTCCCAAAAAGTCAAAAATCGACCCCAGGCCCGCTTGGTCAAAACTCGAGGTTCGGACCAAAACTCATTCACCCATTCACCCCTGAGCCCGAATATGTAATTAGTTCCAGAATCAGACCACAAATCAAGGTTTACATTTCCAATTTCCAAAACCCCTCAATTCTTCCAAAAATCCCTAATTCTACCATGAAAGAACACGATTTAGGACTAGGAATCTAATGGGTAATGATGGAAATTGAAGGAAATGAGTTAAAGAGTATAAACCTATGATTTGGTGTTGAATTCCCCTTTAAAAATTGCCCTAGGTCGAGTTCTAATGAAGGAGATATGAAATTTTGAAGAAATTCCCGTTTCAGGTCTGTTTTAAAATCACTGGGTAGGCCTTCTTCGCGTTCGTGAAGGGCCTGCCGCGATCGCGAAGCAATGGCTCTATTAGCCTACGCGTTCGCGAGATACACTTCGCATTCGCGAAGGCTTAGTCCCACCAGCCTACGCGTTCGCGAGCCACGTGCCGCGTTCGCGAAGAGTATACTTCCCCTCCCCCAGGTCCCAATGATTCGCGTTCGCGATGGCCTGGTCGCGTTCGCAAAGGGTAATGCCCCCAACGCTCCGCGTTCGCGACCATTCCTTCGCGTTCGCGTAGAAGAAAGTCTCCTACAGGCCAATTTAGTCTTCGCGTTCACGAGAGTCCCTTTACGAACGCGAAGAAGAAGACACCAGATGACAGCTGAAGCCAAAAACACCAGATTTTCCAAGTCTAAGACATCCCGTAGCCTATCCGAAACTCAGCCGAGCCCTCCGGTCTCTAAACCAAACATGCACACAAGTCTAAAAATATCAAACGGACTTGCTCGCGCGATCAAATTGCCAAAATTACACCTATAACTACGAATTTAGCACCAAATTGAATTAAATTTCCAAGAAAGCTTTAAAACCTCTATTTTCACAACCAGACGTCCGAATCACGTCAAACCAACTCCGTTTTTCACCAAATTTTACAGTCAAGTCTTAATATCACAAGGACCTGTACTGGGCTCCGGGACCAAAATACGGACCCGATACCAACAAGATCAAATATTAACCAAATTCTTAAAACCATTTAATTTTCAGACTTTGAATTTTCATCAAACATTCATTTCTTGAGCTAGGGACCTCGGAATTCGATTCTGGGCATACACCCAGGTCTCATATTTTGATACGGGACAACCAGGGCTGTCGAAACATTAGTCCGGGTCCGTTTACTAAAAATATTGACCGAAGTCAAGTAAAATTTTTTTGGCAAAAATTATTACTTTTATCAACTTTCAACATAAAAGCTTTCCGAAAACACGTCCGAATTAAGCATGCAAATCGAGGAAGGATAAATTGAGGTTTTGAAGGCCTCGTAACACAGAATTTAGTTTTTAATTATAAGATGACCTTTTGGGTCATCAAAACATATTTTACACATAACCAATGTATATTTTTTTATATATTGGCTAGCGGAGATAAATATTTTTGGCGGACTGGTCAAATGTGTAACTTGGGCCTATATTCCAAGCCCGAACCCAATAATTAAGGTCACGCCATCTAGTTTTGTTAAGGGATTTTTTCATTCCTATACACTATTTGAAACCTTATTACGAAAAATATCCATGATTTGGTATTTACCCGACCTAAACACCTTTTAGTTACAAAATATATACAATCCACCTTAAAAGGCTCCCAATCCATTATTTGTGCCTTCAATCAAGAAATTTAGTTATACCCTTTTCCTTTTTTCTCTCCTCTCTCCCCTCTTCTCTCCAATCAAGGGATTGAAGCCGAATACTGCAATAAGTTCATATGAACTTCCTAAAAAAACGTTCTTCGAGTATCCTACCAAAGCAAATTGAAATGATGTTGAATTACAGAAAAAATGTAGAAACTCAAGCACTTCATCTTATGAACCATTAAGTTGGTATCACTTTATTTTTTAAAGTCCAAGGTACTTAAGAAACCCTCTATGTTAGGCTTGTTATTCAACTGTATTTGTAAACTAATTCTGGAAAAAACAAAGCAGAATAATATATAAATAGAAAACGTAAAGAGATAGAAATCAATTCGAGCCCACTGAGTTCACCGTGTTTCGTTAAGGAATTTAATCACCTCCTAGTACCCAAGGTTATGGATTATTTCCTCCCAGGATAGAACGAATTACACACTGGTGTAGTGGTACTTCAAACCCCAGTGTTTCAACGAACACAAAGTTCGGTAGCAAATAACACTTACTGTTGCTTTGTTTGATGTTAAAAGTATGCAGAAGAAGGAGGAGAAACTCAGAAAATCGTATGAAAATTCTTAGCAGAATAGCCTTGTATTTATAACCAAAGTTGGGCTGGAATCTGAAGAGGTGCAACTCTTCAGAATGGTTGTTTATGCAAAACGGCCACAGCATAAATGCCATAACATAAACGGCTATTTACTCAACAATAGGGAAAATAAAGAGGAAAAATTGAAGGGTAGTTAATTTTCTGTTACAAAAACAGAAAACTGAAAATTGGATAACTGAATTGGATTTAATATTCATATTTATTTTAATATTAATATTATGTTATTAAAATAAATATTTAATAACATTTCTGTTAATATTTTACTATTAACAAATAAATTTGGTTCAAAAATTAATCAATCGATCTATCATTTGACCAAATCCAAATCCAAACTCGAATCCGAATCCGAATCCGAAGCTGAAGCCGACCCGACCCGAGCCGAGCCGAGCGAGCGAGCGAGCAACGACAACGACGGCGCGAGGCTTGCCTTCTTCTCAATTCTTTATGAGCTAGAAGAAGAGCAATTGCTTATATACCCATCAAAAACCTTTTCTTCTTCCAATATGGGACAATGTCCCTTTGCCAAGGGGGAAACTTAAAATTTCACTCAAAGATTTCATTTCCCTCTATTTCCCATTCACCCTCTTTTAAGTATTTAATATAATTAAATACATAAAACCCAACAATCCCCCACATGAATGGGGAATGGCTATATCACGGAAACATGCATGAAAAATTGTGTGATTCGCAAGCAAGGATTAATTGCATCTGGATAAGTAGGTTTCCCTTTGAACTTTCCGTAGTGAACTTATGTCGGATATACTCGATCAATCGGTAGATTTGATATCTTTGAACCGTCGAACTTTAGTGTATACCTAAACAACCACAAGTCATACAACCAACCCTTAACCGTCTTTGGTTCTCATTGTTGTCTTCGTTTCAGCCATGAACACCGCCTGGTTTCATAAGTGCGTAGAGAACCGCCCTTCCAAATTTCTCCTTGAAGCGGCTAACACTTCACACTTACATAGGTGATTCCTAAACGTGTCATCCCGTAGATACACTATTTGATATACCCCGTATCAAATTTAGAAATCATTAAAAAGCCTTAATGCTTTATCCTTGGTACTAAACATTGTCTCATCACGAGAATGGACCAAAAGTTTAGTTGAAAATGTTGAACCATTATTAATGACTTTGTTTGATCTCCTTGAACCTAGGTCTTGGGATCTCCAGTCTTCTAGATAGAGTTACTGCCACTATGACTTGTTCTCGGCCATAGTCCCATTCTCCTTGATGATTTCTCAACTACCTCTCTAGTTAGGCCTTTTGTAAGTGGATCCGACACATTATCACTTGAATTACATAATCAATCGTGATAATTCCTCTAGAGAGTAATTGCCTAACGGTTTTATGTCTTCGTCGTATATGACGAGATTTACCGTTATACATAACGCTCCCAGCCCTTCCAATTGCTGCTTGACTATCGCAATGTATGCGTATTGGTGCCAACGGTTTGGGCTAAAATGGAATATCTTCCAAGAAATTCCAGAGCCATTCAGCTTCTTCATCGGCTTTATCTAAAGCTATGAATTCAGCCTCCATTGTAGAGCGGGCAATACAAGTTTGTTTGGATGACTTCCAAGATACCGATCCTCCGCCAATAGTGAATACATATCCACTCGTGGACTTGGAACCAGTTGATCCGGTGATTTAATTTGCATCACAGTATCCCTCAATGACCGCAGGATATTTATTGTAGTGCAAAGCAAAGTCCTGGGTATGTACTAAATATCCCAAAACTCGTTTCATGGCCGTCCAATGAGATTGACCTGGATTGCTCTTATATCGACTAAATTTACTTATAGCGCAAGCTATATCTGGTCGTGTACAATTCATGATGTACATCAAGCAACCCAACACACGAGCATAATCCAATTGCGATATGCTTTGGCCTTTGTTCTTTGCTAATGCAAGATTCACGTCAATTGGAGTCTTTGCAACTTTAAAGACCAAGTGCTTGAATTTTTCAAGTACTGTCTTAATATAATGAGATTGTGACAGTGCCAGACCCTGAGAAGTCTTATGGATCTTAATTACCAGAATTAAATCAGCAACTCCCAAGTTTTTCATATCAAACTTGCCAGTTAGCATGCGCTTAGTAGCATTTATGTTGGCAATGTCATTACTCATTATCAGCATATCATCCACATATAAGGAAACAACGACTATGTGATTTGGAACATTTTTAATGCACACACATTTATTACATTCATTTAGTTTAAAATTATTTGACAACATTGTTTGGTCAAATTTCGTATGCCATTGTTTGGGTGCTTGTTTTAGTCCGTAAAGGGACATAACAAGTCTACATACCTGACGAGTGTCTGGCGTGTGTATAAATTAAACTCGTACTCTGTCAAATTATAGTATAGAAAGATGTCGAACCCACAGAGATTGGTTTATCTATTCTACAGGCGTTTCTTGTTTTAATTACTATTTGAGAAAATCAGAAAAAGTTGAGTTGTAAATTAACTAACTAAAAATGCATAAATAGAGCAGTAGAAAATATTTTGTTTTTCACAAATATAATAAAAGGTGTTGGGATCTTGACTTCACTTAATATTTCTATTATATAGTTGTCACGATCCAATTTCCATACCCGGTCGTGATGGCGCCTCTCGTGAAGACAAGGCCAGCCAACTAACCCAATCCGTTTCTTTAAAAATTGTTAAAGATAAATGTATAGATAAATATAGCTTAACGACAATAATAACCAGTATGTACAACCCAACACAACCCGACCGGGGTGTCACAAGTCACGAGCATCTAAAGAAACCTGAACACAACTACAGGGCCAATAATAATATATAAGGAAAAATCCTGGAAATCAAAAGACAACATCCGGTGCCGCGAATGCTGGCGGTCACCTTACTCAGCTACAATAGCCATACCTTCAATCAGCTAATAACCCGTTACCGGGTGAACAATACCTGCAAAGTAAAGTGAGTACTTCCAACTCAGTGAGTAATAAGAGTAAATAATAACTGAGAGGCAAGAAATCACGTAAGAGCAATCCATCATGCTATATAGGACAGTACCACTCTTTGAGAAAACAGTAAAACCGTGAAAATCCTTTAGAAAATATCTGGCTCAGTTTAAAACCTCTTTTGAAAACATCCTTTTCCAACAGTCAAGCAAATGAACGCGTAATCAGATAGTGCAAGTCCGCACATAAGACAGCCCCTCGGGCACAGCACTCCACAAACAGTTAACACCAGGGCGTCTGGTAAACAGTACAAGCAATAGCATGGATGCCAATGATATGAGAGTGCTAAATGTCATGACACGTAGTACAAATAGGAACCAATGCATGAATGCAATGCAATGCATATGACCGCTACGGCGCGCAGCCCGATCCATTTGGGTACCCGCGCTCGCTGTAGGGGTTCAGACTCCGGAGGGGCTCCTACAGCCCAAGCGCAATATCAATATCACACCGCTGCGGCGCGCAGCCCGATCCATCCTCAGTCCAGAAATGCACATAAGCCCCTTGGGCAATAGTAAAATAACAGTCTCAACTCAAAACGTCAGTAAAATATCATTTAGGTTTTCAAATCTTAGAAAGATAGCTGAGTTTGCGAAACAGTATTTTAAACCTTGGACTGTGATAAAATAATATGCAAAGTAATGCAAAAACAGTGATATCAATCCCTGAAGGATTCAAACAATTGGCACGAAGCCCAAATATAGCAATCAAACCAAATAATGATGATAACAAGTAGTTTCAGTCAATTACGCAATAAAACCAACAACCGGGATGGACTAAGTCATAATCCCCAACGGTGCTCTACCCCACGCTCATACCTGGCGTGCAAGTCACCACAATAAAGCACTATGATGTGCAAATCTGGGGTTTCAAACCCTCAGGATATCATTTACAAGGATTACTCACCTCGGACCGGTGAAATCCCTAGCTCGCGATGCCTTTGCCCCTCAATCGGCCTCCACACGCGTCGAATCTAACCAAAACCAGAGCGAATACATCACAATATGCTAAGGGAACAATACCCAATCGAAAACAATCGAAAATTAGCAAGAATCTCGAAACTAGCAAAACCCGAGCCCCGGGCCCGCTTCTCGAAAAATTACGAAATTCACATCACCGGATTCCTCGTCTCGCCACGAGTCCGTACATATAAAATTTACCAAAATCGGAGCTCGTTCGACCCTCCAAATTCCATTTTTACATCACAGCTTTCCAAGCCCTAGCTTGACCCGTTTTTGATGAAATTCTACTGATTTGTATGATAAATTTACCATAAACTCGAGTAATTAGGCCAAGAGACTTACCTCCAAATTGATTCTCAGTCAAAACCCTCGAAAATCCTCGCCCAAAGCTCTCCAAGTCGCTTAAAAATGGTGAAAACTACCCCTTGCTCGCGGATGAAATTTAACATTTAAAACCCTTCTGTTACCAGCGAATTTTGCTTCTGCGGTCCCGCTACCGCTTATGCGGGACCGCTTCTGCGGCCAAAAATCCGCTTAAGCGGTTTTCACTTAAAAACCGCCTATTCGCTTATGCGATTCAACCACCGCTTCTGCGGTTCCCTCAAGTCCGCTTCTGCGGTCCAGTGTCCGCTTATGCGGACCCGCTGGTGCGAGCCACCTTCCGCTTTTACGGAATTTCCCTAGCTGGCCAACGATCGCTTCTGCGACCACATACCCGCTTCTGCGGTACCGCTTCTGCGGTCCATTTCCGCAGAAGCGGGAACACGAGATGACAGCAAAAATCTGACCTGCAATACACCTCAAAACTCTCGTTTAACCACCCGAATTCACCCCGAGGCCCCCGGGACCTCAACCAAAAACACCCATACATCCTAACACCCCATTAAAACTTGTTCTCATCCTCAAAACACATCAAACAACGCTAAAACCATCAAATCACATCGAATTCAAGCCTAAGTTCTTTAAAAACTTCCGAAACTCGCATTCGATCAAAAACCCAACCAAGCGACGTCCGACTGACCTGAAAATTTGCAGACATATCCAAAATCACCTAACGAAGCTACTTCAACTCTCGGAATTCCATTCCGACCCTCGGATCAAAATCTCACATATCAACCGGATTTCGCCAAAATGCTAACTTCGCCAATTCAAGCCTAATTCTACACCGGACCTCCAAAACCAATTCAGATCACGCTCCCAAGTCACAAATCATCTCCCGAAGCTAACCGGATCATCGGAGATCACATACGAACCTTCGAACTCATAAGTCAACGTCCGGTTGACTTTTCCAATTTAAGCCTTCCTTAAAGAGACTAAGTGTCTCATTTCCTATCCAAACCAATTCAATTCAACTCTAACTCAGTCGTTGCTAATAATGAAACATGAAGAAGCAATAAATGAGGAAAACAGGGCGGTAATACCTGATACGACGGGTCGGCTCGTTACATCCTCCCCAACTTAAGCAAACGCTCATCCTCGAGCGTATCCAGAGTAGTTCTAAAAGCTAACCAACAGCTGAATAACTTTACCAAGCATATACCCGGGATGATCCCACGTCACCCTATCTTACATAGGTCCGACAATACAACATAGCTGAAATTTCACAGTCCATCTAGACCATAAATCTTAGAATCACATTGCACTTTCCGAATTCATACACAAGATCAGGACCTCACATCTATACTCAGAATAGGGCCGAACCAACTGTAATAGCCCATACCTGCAACCTCGGTGAAATCATATGATGTACTACATAACCCAAACACTCGAAACGATAACTTCTATTCACAGTAGTTGCCCATAACAACCAAATACCGGCAGAAAACCTCTCATTAGCTAAAACCTTATTCCCACAGTTTCCTATACTTCTAATGATAAATGAAACACGCTATAAACCGTAATCATTTCTCATATCAACCATTCATGAAACCGTTTCCCTTTTGACTAATACCACAACAGATTTCCGGGCCAAACCTCGATATTATCGTTCTAACAAGCTGAAATCAAATCTGTTCGTATTCATTAATGACTCCAACGATCACCTCGAATCCAACACATCACTCTGGTGCTACGACACCTCAATACAGGCCTACGCCACTACTTGCATAATACACGCACCAACAAGAAACGGTCTGAACATACTCAAATCATGACAATTGACTCAAACGAAAGAGTTGTACCTGAAGCTCATCATTACCACCACAACACAAGGCTGAGACCCCGTCTCACATCATAGAAATAGAATGCCTGAATCTACCTCGAAGGGTCATAACTCCACGTAGCCTCGCTACGATGCGCGATCATATCCAAACACTGCTACACATGAAGCACCTCAATACACTGTGATCAAAATCCGACAGCTACACACAATTTGATGTCTGAAACATAAGCAATTCATTACCCCCAACGGTGAAGCAAGTAATATACACCATTCAATCCTGAAAGGACACAACCGACGCGCTATTCGCCGAGCAACACCCGATACGGACTTTCCTCAGAAACCATGAAGCAAGGTATATAAGGTAACATATGGAAAACTATTCTCAACATCACACTGTTGCGGCGTGCAACCCGATCCAGATAACATACCCGTGGCGGTGTGCCACGCGATCCACAATTATCTCACATAGGGAGATGCACATCGAACCAAATTTGTTCATTATAACAAAATACCGAGTATCGGTCGTAAGCATACTGAGTGCATAATGGTATCTACATATAGCGTTGTAAGCTACAAAACTCAAACATAACTGAGGTCCCCCCTTCAACTTCCACTATGAATCTCGATAGCACCGCACTATATGTGCCCACAGTCCGAAAATCATAACGCCTCACCGCACAGAAAAAGAAACAACTCCAAATCACCAACCAGTTCAAGAACAATCGAATCAACCTATACCTCAGCAATACAGCTCGGGGCTAACCAAGCTAACTCAAGCTAAATACGTAGCCACATTGGCCTGCCAACGAACTCAATACCAGGAAGCCTGAAGCTGCTCCTTCTACTACTATGACTCCTGCCAGAGCCGTACAATACGGTGCCCGGCACCAAATAAATACCGAAATCCACAATCTCACCCGGCGACATGCCCGGCCACAAGAAACGCATCCGAAAAAGTCCCTCAATACCGGAACTAAATCAATGGTAGAACCTCTGCACTGACATCCGCCACGAAGGCCCATTTAAGAAAAAGCAATCCTTCCCAACCGTCCGCTGGCCTTTGGAATGCAACACTCCTCCTATAACATAATCTGATGCACCTCGCCATGCGGCCTGTGGCATTTTCCGACATAGTCCATGGCACAGTAGTCTCGCATAACCCAACCCTGAGACAACCAGTCTACATCTCAACATCATATCCAAAATCTAACATACCAACGAAGAAAGATCCGCTCGGGCCGCTAACGGTATCGATACATACGGTTTACAACCACTGCATAGCCAGAACATGAGAACTCCCATTCTCCGACTCCGTATAGCACACGAATCGCTGAACCTGATCCCAGATTCCACCGTATGAACACATATCACACTTCACGTACCCAATCATTCCACGAAAGATGTTCTAAAATTCCCCTGTGCCATCAACCACACTCAGATATCAGCAGTCGATCAAGCATGAAACACCACCATACTAACGTAGCATCCTCAGCTTGCATCACCTTGCCCTTTTTACTGAACATATACCCCCATCAAATCACTAGAATAACAATACCATTTCCTTAATCGTCTGAAGATCAATTCTTTAATCACCTGCAACTGCCCGTGCTGCTTACGAATTAATGACTTTCCGTTCTTAACTGAACTGAATCCTTGAACACGCAAATCTCAATTCTTCACCACATACCGCGTATACCATAACCCACTAGGATAACACGAGAACTCCATCTCCCTTTTTCCTAACCACCAACATCTATGTACTCCATTAGTCAAGAACTCTCCATTCAATCCCATCTAGAAGAGGAATCATTACACATTCCATGCTTCGCATGCCCA
>NW_017674129.1:0-2614 GCF_001879085.1 Nicotiana attenuata | reverse complement strand
ATTTACCTGATTTAACGAACAGAACCACTCGTGCTTTATTGGCACTCCGATACCGTAAAATGAGACTCTCATCCCAATACAACCAAGCACTTCCTGCTCTATGCACCGAGCATCCTCTACCAACAACAACTCTAGACATTCCGTAATCCTCATACCCTATGGAACATAATATAACCTTTGTCGAAATTTTGCTTCACTCATGCCATCCTCGGCTCAATCTATGTAACTAGAACTAACTCGCCAGCATATCTCGAAACGGAACCAACATAGCACATAACCGTGCAATCAGCTAATTAACAGCAGCCTCCCCAACTTGGCTCGAAGCCATATATCAGGACACACTCAACAACTCATAACACTTTTACTCTAATGATGCCACAATGCCATAGCGAGATTAAACTCAAATCATGCACAAGCTAGTGAAAATACAGATCATCCAGTACTGTAATCCTCTACAAATCTCACATTCATCCCCACATCAGTTGAGTCCACCCTCTAGAGCGACCCGAATTTATCAAATTTCAACACGTACTCTTCAATTACACATGAGATCTTCTAACAATACACATAAGAATCATACCACTCAAGAACACTCCGCAGGAGATAATCCACCTGCTTCGCCTCAATTTGGTATTTCAGCACACCTCCCACAGTCATACACATAACACAGTCATTTAGTCTTCCTGATCCTGAACTCATACCGCCATACGTAATGCACTTCACTCCCCAACTAGGAGACATGAAAATGTTCTTCACGCGCCCATAATTCGGACTACACATCAAATCACAATAGGAATCGAACACTTAACAGCTCATCTATTATTCAGCAGACTCCTTCGTCACTACCAAGATCACATAGATGCATCTCGCAGTACTAACATACTCATCACATGAATACCGAACCGCCATTCCGGCTAATAGGGGCAATACTGAACATATAAGTTCAAAACACTTGCTCACACAATCAGCACCTCGGTGCTCAAGCTATAGGCAAGGATCCGGCCTCAAGTCCTCCAGACTGGCCAAACATACTCACGAAGATTACATCTCGCCCCTCGATCGGGGAATCACAAACCATCAAGGCACATATAATACTGAGCGCCCACGTGCGCATACAGACGTGTGGAAGGAATTTCAAGAGTTATATCTCAAGCTGAATCAAGTACGCAGGATAAGAATTCCAAGAATAGGAAGTTTTCCTAAAGGTTCTGCAGCCTCTCGAGGATAAATATAGACGTCTCCGTACCGATCCGCGAGACTCTACTAAACCTGCTCATGACTCGTGAGACCTAGTAACCTAGGCTCTAATACCAACTTGTCACGACCCAAATTCCCATACCCGGTCGTGATGGCGCCTCTCGTGAAGACAAGGCCAGCCAACTTACCCAAATCATTTCTTTAACAGTTACTAAACATAAATGAATAGAATAATACAACTTAACGGCCATAATAATCAGTATTTTCAACCCCACATAACCCGACCGGGGTGTCACAAGTCACGAGCATCTAAGAAGTAGGAACACAACTACAGGGTCATATATATATAAAATGAAATCTGGAATCCAAAAGATGAAGTACGGTGCCGCGAACGCTGGCGGTCACCTTGCTCAGCTACATTAGTATTACCTTCAGTCCGCTAATCACCCGCTACCGGGTGAACAATACCTGCAACTGCACGCGAGGTGCAGGGAGTAAAGTGAGTACTTCCAACTCAGTGGTAATAAGAGTAAATAATAACTGAGAGACAAGAAATCACCTAAGAGCACTCCATCATGCTATATAGGACAGTACAACCCTTTGAGAAAACAGTAAAACCGTGAAAAATCCTTTAGAAAATATCTGGCTCAGTTTAAAACCTCTTTTGAAAACATCCTTTTCCAACAGTCAAGCAAATGAATGCGTAATCAGATAGTGCAAGTCCGCACATAAGTCAGCCCCTCGGGCACAGCACTCCACTAACAATTAACACCAGGGTGTCTGGTAAACAGTACAAGCAATAGCATGGATGCCAATGATATGAGAGTGCTAAATGTCATGACACGTAGTACAAACAGGAACTAATGCATGAATGCAATGCAATGCATATGACCGCTGCGGCGCGCAGCCCGATCCATTTGGGTACCCGCGCTCACTGTGGGGGTTCAGACTCCGGAGGGGCTCCTACAGCCCAAGCGCAATATCATCATAGTATCGTTGCGGCGTGCAGCCCGATCCATCCTCAGTCCAGAACATGCAAATGAGCCACTCGGGCAATGTCAAGTAATAGCTTTTAACTCAAAACATCAGAAAAATGCAATTTAAGTCTTTAAACTTTAGCAATATGACTGCACATTTCAAAACAGGGTTTAGCTCAGGACTGAAATCATTTAATATGCTAAGTGTCATGAAAACAGTGATAATAATCCCTAAAGGATTCAAATAATCAGCACGAAGCCCAAAACATGGCAATCAACCCAAATCACGATAGCATCAAGTAGATTTCAGTCAATTATGCAGTAAAATCAACAACCGGGACGGACCAAGTCACAATCCCCAATGGTGCTCTACCCCATGCTCATACCTGGCGTGCAAGTCACCACAATACAGCACTATGATGTGCAAATCCGGGGGTTTC
>NW_017674128.1:75895-107761 GCF_001879085.1 Nicotiana attenuata | reverse complement strand
GATGTTTCAGGCTTTAGCCAATCAGTCAGTGAGGTTGGATGTTTTTTGAGCCCAGCCGTGTTCTAGCTTGCACAGTCGCTCGTTCTTCATTATTTGAGCGTATCAAAGATCGACAGTATGATGATCCTCATTTGCTTGTCCTTAGAGAAACAGTGCGGCACGGAGGTGCCAAGCAGGTTATAGTTGGAGATGACGGAGTTTTGAGGATGCAGGGTCGAGTTTGTGTGCCTAATGCGGATGGACTTCGTGAGTTGATCCTAGAGGAGGCCCATAGTTCCCGGTATTCTATTCATCCGGGCGCCGCTATGATGTATCAGGACTTGCAACAGCATTATTGGTGGAGGAGGATGAAGAAGGATATTGTTGCGTATATATCTTGGTGTTTGAATTGTCAGCAGGTAAAGTACGAGCATTAGCGACCTGGTGGTTTGCTTCAGAAGATTGAGATTCCTGAGTGGAAGTGGGAGCGTATCACTATGGACTTCGTTGTTGGACTCCCACAGACTCAGAGGAAGTTTGACGCGGTATGAGTTATTGTGGATAGGCTGACTAAGTCAGCGCATTTCATTCCTGTGGCAGTTTCCTATTCTTCGGAGCAGTTGGCAGAGATCTATATCCGTGAGATCATTCCCCTTCATGGTGTGCCCGTGTCTATCATTTATGACCGAGGTACGCAGTTTACCTCGTATTTCTGGAGGGCAGTACATCATGAGTTGGGTATGCGGGTCGAGTTGAGCACAACATTTTATCCTCAGACGGACGGACAGTCCGAGCGTACTATTCAGATTTTGGAGGATATGCTCCGCGCATGTGTTATTGACTTTGGAGGTTCTTGGGATCAGTTCTTGCCGTTAGCGGAGTTTGCCTACAACAACAATTATCAGATGAGCATCCAGATGGCCCCCTATGAGGCATTATATGGTAGACAGTGTCGATCGCCGGTTGGGTGGTTTGAGCCGGGGGAGGCTTGGTTGTTGGGTACAGATTTAGTACAAGATGCCTTGGATAAGGTTAAGATTATTCAGGATAGGCTTCGTAAGCTCAGTCCAGGCAGAAGAGTTATGCCGACCGTAAGGTTCGTGATGTGGCATTCATGGTTAGAGAGCGAGTGTTGCTTCGGGTGTCGCTCATGAAGGGCGTGATGAGATTTGGGAAGAAGGGCAAGCTAAGCCCTAGGTTCATTGGTCCTTTTGAGATCCTTGATCGAGTGGGAGAGATGGCTTTTAAACTTGCGTTGCTGCCAGGTTTATCAGCTGTGCATCCAGTGTTTCATGTTTCCATGCTTCGAAAGTATCACGGCGATCCATCCCACATGTTGGACTTCAGCACTATCCGAGTTCGGTATGCGGAGCAGATATCCCCATCTTTTCACCGACTCAGGTACTTTTCTATGTCCGTTCGAGGATGAATGGTTGTTTTAGAGGTGGAGAATGTGATGACCCAAAGGGTCATCTTTCGTTCTAGAACCCGATTCTATGTTCCGAGGCCTTAAAAACTTCATTTTTATTCTCCTCTATTTGCGTGCGGTATCCGTGCGCGTTTCCGGAAAGCCTCTATGCAAAATTTAAGAAAAACAGATATTGATTTTTGGAATCGAATTTCGAGGTCCCTAGCCCGAGAAATAAATTTTTGAAGAAAATTGTTTGCCTGAAAATATAAGAATTTTTAGAAATGGAATAGTGTGTGATCTCGTTGGTATCGGGCCTGTATTTTGGTTCCGCAGCCCGGTACAGGTTTGATATAGTATTTAAGTCGTGTCTGTGAAATTTGGTGAGAAACGGAACTGATTTGACGCGATTCGGACGTCCGGTTGTAAAAATAGGAATTTTAATGTTCTTAAGGATTTCATGAGTTTTGGTGTTAAATTCATTGTTTAAGATGTTATTTTGGAGATTTGATCGCACGAGCAAGTTCGTATGATGTTTTTAGACTTGCGTGCACGTTTGGTTTGGAGCCCCGAGGGCTCGGGTATGTTTTGGGTAGGCCAGAGAGTGAGTTTGGACTTAGAAAATCTGCTGTTGCAGGCCTCTGATCTCGCAATTGCGAGATCAGGCTTCGCATTTGCGACCTTCACAGGCTTGGAAATTGCGAGGGTTTTATCGCAATTGCGATGATGACCTGGGCCAGCATAGTTCTGATAACTAGGGATTCTAGTTCATTTTATACTCCTTTTTACTTGAGTTTGGATTAAAAATGTATACAAATAGTCCCCAAAGGCTTACATGTTGTACTTGTTTGCAGGGTTTGGTCAAGAAAGTGACAAGAAGTCAAAACCAGCTCAAAAAGGAGTGAAACCTGCACAAGTACCAAGAACAAGTCAGAGCACCGCTACAGCATAAAATCCACTGTAGCTGCAACAGACCCACCGTGGCCGCAGTCCATTTAGTGTGGTCCGCGGTGAGGGGATTCAGAGGGGTGCAATCCTGGTGATGTTAGGCAGTGCGGTCCGCGGAAGATTCTTCGCAACCGTAGTAGCCTCACCGCGGCCGCAGACCATTTGTTGCGGTCCGCAGAGAGGAGATTCAGAGAGCTCAGGAATTTTAAAGTTTCAAGACACCGTGGCCGCAGTCCATTTTATGCGGTCCGTGGTAAAGCCACCGCGGCCGTGGTGGCCAGATTCAGATAATGAAAAGTCAATCCAAAAAGCCTTACAGCGGCCGCGGTACATTTTTTGGGGTCCGCGGTACCTCCGTAAGGGGTATTTTTGTCCAGAAAATTCGGCCTTGTATAAATACTTCTTTTTCAGATTTTTAGGTTATCTTTATCTTAGCTGAGCACGTGAAGGCCGTTTTGGACCCATTTTGAGTAATTTTGTAGCTAGTTCAACATTGAATCTTTAATTCTTAGCTTGTAAACATATTATATGGGTTATTCTTCATCTAAATATCTGATTTCTTTCAATATTATGAGTAGCTAGACCTATTAGCTAGGGTTGTGGCTCAACCTTAGTGTGGGTATTTGATGGGTCTATTATTTTAAGGCTTAGATGTTTATGGGGTGGTTGATATTTGGACTTATTTGTGTTTTCCATGTTGAATTAGTGGTCGCAAACACTAATTTGTGCCTTTTTGATTTGGGCTCTTATTGAGAAAGAAAGCTTGAGTCTAGGAAAATTAGTTCAACAAGGAATTGGGGTGTATTCAAGAGATTGATAGCCCCAATTAAAGGGTTAAACCTAGAGATAGTAATACCCGACTTGAGCCTATATTGCTTGCACAATTTGGACACCCAATTGGTCTTGAGGAAGTCAATTAGGGCAAAGTCACTCAAGCTACCGAGAGGTATAGAGTGAGTAGTTCTGTGTATTGGCTATATCGTAATCCTCAACATAACAACTATGCCTTAAGCTTTACAACCCGTCAAGTATTCACCTAGGAGAAAGTCACTTCCCTAGTGCCTCGTTATCCATTTAGAAAACCTTACAAGCATTTATTCTTAGTTTAATTTAGCATCTCATTAGTATAAAATTAGAAGTAACAAACGAACAATTATGATTGGAAGTGTAAATAAGAGCACTACGCACTGCTAGTTTTGATAGGAATCCAAATCCCAAACAATCTAGCTCCCTATGGATTCGATCCCGACCTTCTCGGGTAAAAGCTGCATCGACCGCTCTTGCCACTTTATTGTGGTGTAGGGTTGGACCCGATCACTTTTTGGCGCCGTTGCCTGGGAGCTAACAGTTTTGGCTATCTATCTGAATAGTTTTGTGTATTGTTTTTCTTTCCTTCTGTGTTACTAATTTGTGAGTGTCGCAAATTCAGGTACAAAATGGCAGCAAACAATGGAGATCTTCTGCGGGGGGAGGAGGTAGATGACAATATTGATGATGAGGTTCCTATAGTACCTCAACCTCAAAGGAGAGGCCGCCAGGCCAATGATAATGTTCCAGACCCTCCCCCGCCACCTCCAAGAGCGGCTCCTCGGGTGCTTCCCAACCAAGGATATGCTAGTGCAATTGTCCCACCCCGGATCCGGGCGGGCAATTTCCAAATTACAAATGTGATGCTAACCTTGTTGGAGCAGCGAGGGTATTTTACAGATGCTCCCCATCAGAATGCTTACAAACACCTCAAGGGTTTCGTGGATACCTGTTGGGGGAGAAAGCAAACAAATATGTCAGAGGATGCACTTCGGTTGAGACTATTCCCTTTTTTACTTAGAGCAAAAGCTTTGGACTGGCTTGAACGGCTTCCTAACCATTCTATCACTTCTAAGGATGAGTTGGCGGATAAATTCATTGCAAAGTTTTTCTCGCCGGGTCACATGGCAACTTTGAGGGATGAAATCTTATCTTTCAAACAGGAGCCCAAAGAACCACTGCATGAGATATGGGCGAGATACCGGACCATGGTAAAGGAATGTCCCAATAATGATATGACTGAGGCAATGATTCAACAGACATTCTACCGGGGCATCAACACAACAAATCAGTGCATAGTGAACCAACTCGCCGGGGGCAATTTCATGAACACACCATATGACGAGGCTAATACAATATTGGATGAGATGGCTGACACGTTCTCTGCTTGGCAAAGTATAGCAAATGTGCCACAGGGTGACCCCACGGTCATTCACTTGCATAGAGAGCTTCATGATCATGGGCAGGCAATAGCAGAACTGACAACCACAATGAACCAACTAGCAAAGGAACAATTACAGCAGGTTCAAACTCCACGACAAGTAAATGCTATGGAAGGTGTCAACATGCTAGTGAACAAAAGATGACAACGAAGCCAACAAAACCAAGGGAGTTCGGATCAATTTGACCAAGATAGTGGTGGGTTCCAAGATGATGGTTATGATGAGAAGAATGAATAAGTGCAATACGTGAAACTATCAAGGCCAAAGGGGAAATTCTTCTAACCAACAACAACAATCGAGATCCCAAGGCAATTGGGGAAATCAACAACAACAAGGGAATAATAATTGGGGGAACAACAACCAAAATTCAAATTGGGGCAACCAGAACAATCAGGGTAATCAGAGTGACAACAACAACAACTGGGGTGGAAACAAAAATCAGGGTGGTTGGAACAATAACAACCAAGAAAATTGGGGACAAGTCTTTCAAAGGCCCCCAATGTATCAACAACCGAACAATCCACCCCATTTCCATCCCAGGTTCCTAGTTCATCGAACTATGAAATGGGGAGAATCGAAATAATCTTTAAAATAATGATGAAAAAGAATCTGACTCTGATGCCCAGTTGGCATCCCACAATACTTCAATCAGAAACTTGGAGGTTCAACTAGGCCAAATCTCATAATCCTTGAATACTCACCCTAAGGGGGATCTACCTAGTGATACGGTAGTCAACCCGAAGGATGGGAACAATTTCGGGCATGTAATGGCAGTAACTACAAGAAGTGGATGAGGCGGTGATGTGAATGCCTCCAAACAAAAAGAAAATTTGAGTGATGAAGTTGAGTTACAAGAGGATGAGATTCCTTTGGTGGTTGAGAATGTGATTGATGAGAACGTGAATGCGGAAGTGCGGATTGATATTCAAGATCAAGAGGTGGAAACTCAGAATGACGTGAACCCGTCTAGGGAACACGTAATAGACATGCCGGAAATGGTTGTGCCTAAAGCCAAGGCTCATTTGCCAAGGCCTCCTCCACCTTATCCTCAAAGGCTTGCGAAGCAGAAAAATGAGAACCAGTTCAAGAAATTTGTTGACATGATGAAGAGCTTATCCATTAATGTGCCTTTGGTGGAGGCTCTAGAGAAAATGTCGGGTTACGCCAAATTCATGAAAGACTTGGCAACAAAGAAAATATCCATGGATTGTGAAACTATCAAGATGACCCACCAAGTTAGTGCAATCAATGGCTCCGAAGCTAGAAGATCCCGGTGCTTTCACAATTCCTTGCACCATTGGGAGTGCGGACTTTGCAAAAGCTCTATGTGATTTGGGGGCAAGTATCAACTTGATGCCCTACTCAGTTTTCAAGACTTTGGGTATTGGGCAACCGAGGCCGACTTCCATGAGATTGCAAATGGAGGATAGAACAATGAAGAGGCCATATAATTGATGATGTTCTTGTCCGGGTGGACAAATTTATCTTGCCGGCTGACTTCGTGATTCTTGATTGCGAGGTTGATTTTGAGGTGCCTATAATCTTGGGAAGACCTTTCCTTGCAACTGGGAAGGCCTTAGTTTATGTGGAAGTAGGGGAACTCACCTTCCGGGTGGATGATGAAAAAGTGGTCTTTCATGTGTGTAAGTCAATGAAGCAACCCAACTGTACTGAGGTGTGCTCATTTGTGGATCTTGTCACGGTAGTGATAATTGATGATACTAGTGCAATGATCAATGTGGAGGCCTCTAGAGACGATATTGTTGAATCTTGATGTAAATGAGGATGAAGGCTGGGTGGAGTGTGTTAATGATTTACATGGAATGGGCTCTTACTCTTATGAGCCTCGGAAGCTCTCTTTGGATCTTGAGAATAGGAAGACTCCACCAATAAAGCCCTCAATCGAGGAACCTCCCATTTTGGAGTTGAAGCCGTTGCCTCCACACCTCAGGTATGAATTCTTAGGCCTTAGTTCAACTTTGCCAGTTATTCTTTCCTCTTGTATTACTAACATGCAGGTAGAAGCCACATTGGCGGTGCTTCGAAAATGGAAGAAGGCAATTGGATGGACTTTAGCTGATATTCGGGGGATAAGCCCCGCCTTTTGTATGCACAAGACTATTCTTGAAGATGATGCAAAGCCCTCCTTGGAACATCAAAGGAGGTTGAACGAGGCAATGCAAGAAGTTGTGAAAAAGGAGGTGATCATGTGGTTGGATGCCGGGGTTGTGTACTCCATCTCTGATAGTTCTTGGACTTCGCCGGTGCAATGTGTGCCGAAGAAGGGTGGTATGACAGTGGTTACCAATGCGCAAAATGAGTTGATTCCTACTAGGACTGTCACCAGATGGAGGGTGTGCATGGATTACCGCAAGTTGAACAAAGTGACCCGAAAGGATCACTTTCCATTGCCTTTTCTTGACCAGATGCTAGATCGACTTGCTGGGCGTGCCTTCTACTGTTTCTTGGATGGGTATTCTGGGTACAACCAAATTCTGATTGCTCCGGAAGATCAGGAGAAGACCACATTCACTTGCTCATATGGTACCTTTGCCTTTTTTAGGATGCCATTTGGGTTGTGTAATGCACCGGCTACATTCCAGCGGTGTATGATAGCCATATTTACCAACATAGTGGAGGACATTTTGGAGGTGTTCATGGACGACTTCAGTGTTGTGGGTGACTCGTTTGATGAATGCTTGAAGAATCTTGATAGGGTGTTGGCTCGGTATGAAGAAACCAATCTTGTGCTCAACTGGGGAAAATGTCACTTCATGGTTGAGGAGGGCATAATCCTTAGCCATAAAATTTCAAAGCACGGTATAGAGGTGGACAAAGCTAAAATAGAAGTGATTTAAAGGCTCCATCCCTCTACTTTAGTCAAGGGGTTAGAAGTTTTCTTGGGCATGCGGGGTTCTACCGGAGGTTTATCAAGGATTTTTCCAAGGTAGTGAATCCTTTGTGCAAGCTATTGGAAAAGGATGCCAAGTTCGTGTTCAATGAGGGATGTATGCAAGCCTTCGAACTTCTCAAGCACAAGTTGACCACCACTCCTATTATTACCGCACCCAATTGGAGCTTACCTTTTGAGCTCATGTGTGACGCGAGTGATGTTGCGGTTGGGGCGGTTTTGGGTCAAAGAGTGAATAAAATGTTTCATCCGGTGTATTATGTGAGCAAGACAATGAATGATGCTCAAGTGAACTACACGGTGACTGAATAAGAACTGTTGGCTATTGTGTTCGCAATGGAAAAATTTCGGCCGTATCTCATGGACGCCAAGGCCATAGTTCATACCGATCATGCCGCACTCTGGTACTTGATGACGAAGAAGGATTCCAAATCTAGGCTGATGCGATGGGTCTTGTTACTTCAAGAGTTTGATTTGGAGATTGTGGACCGGAAGGGTTGTAAAAACCAAGTGGCGGACCACTTGTCCCGCTTGGAGGAGGAGGGGAGGCCTCGTGATGGCCTAGAGATCAATGATTCATTTCCCGATGAGTAACTTCTTTCTGTGTCGGTGAATAGTATGCCATGGTTTGTGGACGTTGCTAATTTCCTTGTGACTGGTATAGTTCCATGTGAGCTCTCTTCTAACCAAAGGAAGAAGCTCAAACGATATAGTTTGGACTTCTATTGGGATGAGCCGTACTTGTTCAAGATCTGCACTGATGGTGTGATCCGAAGGTGTGTCCTGGAGGAGGAGCAATTGAGTATCTTAGAGGCTTGTCATTCCTCTCCCTATGGTGGTCATCACGGTGGGGCGAGGACAGCTTCGAAGGTTCTTAGTTGTGGCTTTTTTCTGGCTAACTTTGTATAAAGATGCAAGTGAACTTGTGAAGAGATGCGACGAATGTCAAAGAGCGGGTGGAATTTCGAAGAAAGATGAGATGCCTCTCAATACTATTCTTGAAGTTGATATTTTTGATGTGTAGGGTATTGATTTCATGGGCCCGTTTGTTAGTTCGTGTGGGAATACATACATTCTAGTGGCATTTGACTATGTTTCAAAGTGGGTTGAGGCCGTGGCTTTACCCAATAATGAGGCCCGGAGTGTTGTTCCGTTTCTCAAGAAGAGTATTTTTACTAGGTTTGGCACTCCTCGAGCAATCGTGAGTGATGGGGGGTCTCATTTTTGTAATAGAGCTTTTTACACTTTGCTTGCAAAGTATGGTGTCAATCATATAGCTTCTACCCCTTATCATCCTCAGGCAAGTGGCCAAGTTGAAGTCTCAAACAGGGAAATCAAGAGTATATTGTCAAAGATGGTCAATGCAAATAGGAGTGATTGGTCAAAGAAATTTGATGATGCTCTATGGGCTTATAGGGTTTCTTACAAGACTCCGATTGGTATGTCTCCATACCGGTTGGTGTTTGGGAAAGCTTGCCATCTACCGGTTGAATTAGAGCACAAGGCCATGTGGGCTTTGAGGAAGCTGAATCTTGAATGGGATGTGGCAGCAAATCTTCGTGTGGAGCAGCTTAATGAACTTTATGAATTCCGATTTCATGCCTACTCCAGCTCGTCCTTGTATAAGGACAAGATGAAGTACCTTCATAATAAGTATGCTCGTGGCAAGGAGTTCAAAGTGGGTGATTTGGTTCTCTTGTTCAATTCTCGGTTACGTCTGTTTTCGGGAAAGCTTAAGTTGAAATGGAGTGGACCTTTTGAAGTGGTGCTTGTGACTCCGTTTGGTTCACTTGACTTGAAAAACAAAAATGGGGAGGTCTTCAGAGTTAATGGGAACAGAGTCAAGCACTATCTTGGAAAGATTGATGATAGCCACGTGGTGACATTGATCCATCTAAAGTGATTTGATTGTAACCTGCATCGTGCCGCGACGTTAAATCAGGCGCTTCTTAGGAGGCAACCCATGTGTCTTTATTTTTGTTTTTCTTTGATTTTCCTTTTTAGTGTAGGATTTGCTTTTGGACTAACTGGTTGTGAGATGTGCGTAGGGTTATTTTGATGCAGTACAAGACCAAATTGGAAAAATGTTATCACTCTCTGAAGTTTGGAGCGCTGCCGCACTGGATTTTTTGCGGCCGCAATGGCCTTATTGCGGAGGCAAAATTTCATTGTGGTCCGCAATGTTGGATGGTTAAAAGTGGGGGTTCTCTTAAGTTATCACCGCGGCTGCAATGCATTTTATGCGGTCCGCGGTGCCCTACCGCGGCCATGGAGCATTTTCTGCGGTCCGCAGTGACTTCCTCCCTAGTGCTCCTTGTGCTTAAGTACCGCGGACCGCAGAGCATTTTTACGGTCCGCGGTGGGTAGGTAACGTGGGTCCCAGGTCCTTTTTCTATAAATAGGACCTCATTTGCCTCTCAATACACTTTTCGCTCATTTGCTCTCTAAATAGAAAAAAGTACTATTCATCACTACCCTAAGTGCACAAATTCAAACATTGTTCTCAATCATCTGTGTTGCATCTCATCTCTGGTACTTCAAATCTTTCCCTAGTCTTTAGTTGTGTTTTATTCTATTTTAATTCGTTAGTTTATACTTCTTTTCCTTCCCTTTTCTTTCAATTTGTAGCGTAGGGTTACATAATGTTGTTTAGATTAGGGTTAATTAGTTAAAAATGATGATTAACTACCTAGGGGGTTGCTAATATGTGAATTTAGGCTAAAAATGAGAAAAAAATTGAAACCCTAGGTTGGTGTTGCTGAGTTATGCTTATCGCGACCGCGGTGGATTTTCCGCGATCCGCGGTGCCTCTCCGCGGCCGCGATGGTTTTTCCGTGGTCCGCGGTGGAAAACTTCAGAGGGGTCGATTTTGGGGACCGCATTCGATTTTTTGCGGTCCGCGATGACCTATCGCGGCCGTACATAATTTTTTGAGGTCCGCGGTGCCCTGAATCAGAGAGTGGGTATTCTTAACCCCACTTCAGTGCGGCCCGTGGTTCCTTTGCGACTGCACTGCTTTCTATGGGGTCCGCAGTTAGCTGATTTCAACCATAATCTTCACTAGTTTATCTGGTATTGTGATACTAACAAAAACTGAATGAATTCTCCTTGCAGATAATGGTTAAATCACGAGGCGGTGGTGAAAAACAGAAAGCAAAAGGAGAGTCCTCCCGGGGTGGGGGACGAGGTATGATCAAATTGACCCCCCAAGTCCGGAAGGCAAGTGGGGATACCAGAAAGTCAATAAAGGCCGCAGATAGAGCTGCTTCCCATTTAGAGGGAAATGAGTATTTGCCCTCCCGGGAGGCATCTGACTCCGATTCAGTGCCGGAGTATGTTCCTGACTGGCCGGAGAGGTTTAGATTGAGAGATGTGCCCACACCTCCGGGCTCTCCTACTGATCAAGCTTCGGTTCAAATTTCTTCTGAATCGTCTGAGGGCTCAGCAAAGAGCAGTGATAGTGCAGCATCTACTTCACCCACAGCTTCAACACCCGGGTAGGATCCCATTGCTGAAGAAGGAGGGGGTGTGCCCCAAACCGGGAGGGGGGGGGGGGGGGGGGGGGGGTTAGAGAGAACTAGAAACCCGTAGGCTTGGCAGGATAGATTTGTTAGTGAAATAGCATACTACAAGTTCCGAGAGTGGTGGCCCGAGAGGAAACTTGAACGGAAATTCATTGAGAGGGACCTTCTGCCTCACAACCATAATGTGAAGAGGCAATTCAGAGAGAGACCGGGCTGGGAATATTTTACAGGCAACATCGAGGAGGCAAATGAGTAATTAGTCAAGGAGTTCTACGCTAATGCTTCCCATATCAAAAAGGGCACTAAAGTGACTAAGGTGCGGAATTTGACAGTGAAGTTCGATGGGAAGACAATTAATGACTACTTGGGCTTTCCGGAGGAAGATGAATCATTATACTTAGAAAAGGTAGCATTGGATGAGGTATCCCGTCCGTGGTTGGCAGAATACCTGGAACTCCCGGGTACCACCCCAGCATGGTTGACATAAGGAGTCCCAATTTTGAGGAGAACTTTAAACTTCGAAGCAAAGGGGTGGGAGACTTTTGTATGCAGCAGGCTGGACCCCACTACTCATGAGAACTCTCTGCCTATCTCCCGGGAAATATTGGTGGCTTCTATCATGGCGGGGTACCCGATCAATATCGGTAATGTTATGTCTAGAGTGATCATAAGGGTGGTAAATGAAGGTGATAGATCCTACACCTTCCCAAATTTCCTGACAATGTACTTTGAGGACTTGGATGTGGAGAAAAGGAAGTTTGATGTGAAGGTGAAACCAAAGATGCCTTTCTCCTGGTACAGCCTCAAGGGTGATGACAACCCCAAAGGCAAAGCCACTGCTTTTGCTGGCTAGTCAGAAGAGCCAGTAGTAGTAGTCGCTTCTTCTCAGCCTCCCTCAGCTACACCAGACATTGCCCCAGGACCCTCTACTACCACTACTCCAGTTATCCCCTCATCCTCAGCTTACCCATTGACTGCCCACCGTTTGAGCCAAACCCTTGCCAGTATCAACAACTGGATGCAGGCAGCTACTTCTAAGCTGTCTGTGCTTTCTAGCTCGGTGGCAGCCCAGTCCGTACCCCTACAGCCACAGGTTCCAGCCTCAGTGGAGGAGACTCTCAAAGAGCTTCTGGACAACCAAAAGAAGCTCCTGGAGAACCAACAGTTGATATTAGAGGCTATAGGTACTCATGGAAAAACATTGAAGTAGCTGACAAAGGAAACAAAGAAGTTGAGAAAGACTCGAGCATCAAAGGAGTTTGTGAAGGAGTTGAGAGTAGAAGTGGAGAAGATTAAGGCTGCCGACCATCTACCATTGGAGCTACTATTGCATGAGCAGCCTCCAGCAGCTCAGACTGAGTCGGAGCAGGAGCAGGAGCAGGAGCAGGAGCAGGAGCAGGAGCAGGAGCAGGAGATGGAGAGGGCACCAAAGAGGAGGAGAGTGATCGCACAGACCGATGATGCAGTGATAGAGTTGGAGGACCCGTAGGAAGGTTCCTCTAGCCAGCCTCAGGCCCCAGAGCAGCCTCAGGTCCCAGTGCAGGCATAGGATACCGGGATCCCGTCATAGGTTCCCGAGCAGTCACAGGATCCAGGGACGCAGGCTCATGATTCCATGCAGACGGAGGGCCAATAGGGAGTTATTCTTGAGCTATTTTTGGTTAGTTAGCATTGAGGACAATGCTAGGTTTCATTTGAGGGGGTAGCCCTATTTTGATGATATTGGGTTGTAAATATGACACTATTTTCATTTTAATATGCTTTTTCACTTTTGGTATGTATATAATTTTTACTAGTTTATTTCACTTTTCGTACTTTGCAACCTTGGTCTGTATATAAAGTTACTTTCTGATGTATATATTCATTCCCTCTTATGTATATTCGTCTAAATCCCTTATTGTACATATTCATTTTACTTTCCGCATTTTCTTTCATAGCTTCTTACTTCATTTTCGTAGCTTCTTATTTTGAGTTTTGCGTGCAATAAGCCTTTGGTTTTCTTAATGCCACGGTTCTTTCCAAAGGTGGAATTTGTGTGAACCAGGTGGCTCTTCCCGATGATAGATGGCATGACAACCTTCTTAAAGGTTTGAGTCTGTTTTCTTTTTGTTTTTGTGTTAATAGTAGCTAGTGAGTAATGGTGCCTCAAGCAAAGCTTCACTTGGGCCTAACACATTTGCCTTTGATCTTATGGCCAAAAACAAATTGGTGTGTAAACGATGGTGAAAGTTGTGACCTTGAGACTCTTGTGTTGGCCGACAATCATCAAGCAATTTTTCGGGACCATTTGTGTTGCTTAAATCTTAGCTAAGGTTGTTGTGGGCCACCGACTCCGTGTCTTTAGCAATCCTATAGCTTGTCTGGTGATAATTTGAATTGAATGTCCAAGTCCCGTGCCATTGAGTCTAGAACTTGCCCTGAATGTTTGTCTAGGCGAAATCCTAAGTGTAGTTTGACTTGAGAAGTGATTATAGGCTCTCCTTGATCTGAATGATATCTTGAAGACATCCATAGCCAACCAATGATAATATCCCTAGTCAACCCATTTGAGCCATAGCCCCTTTTCCTTCAAAAACCATGTTACAAACCTTTACCCGTTCTAAAAAGACCCTCTCTTGGCACCCGATCTTTCCTTAGAACAAGGCAATAGCATAAGTTTGGGGGGAGAGACGAAGAATGCAACAAAGTGGTAAAAGGTATAAAATGAAGAAGAAGGAAAGGCAGAAAGAAAAATATAAAAAATCAAAAAGTCAAAACAATATAGAAGAAATGAAGGGATTCAATAAAAGTAAAGTGATGAAAGGTGTAGAAAGTTTAGAAAGGAGAAAAGGTTTTGAAATGATCAAGAAAGAGTGACAATATGTCTCTCTAACCCCTAAGACAAAAATAAATGACTCAAAAGGTCAAGAGAATGTGTGCCAAAATGAAGCAAATAAAGTGCTTAAGGGAAGATGAAACCTACTTAGACCAAATATGTCCTACCCTGAACCAAAAGCCTTCAATTGTATCCCCACAAAAGCCCTATATGATCTTTAGTTGAATGAAGCTTACATTAGTGGTGACTCACATAAGGGGCAAGCTTATGGTACTTAGAGCCGGACTTGTGACCTTTCCTTGAGAGAGATGAGCGTGTTTCCACAATCCTCGTTCCGAGTGCTACAATCTAAAAGTGAGGTTTTGCTTAAGGGAGAGTGAGGAGTATGAGTTTGGGTTCCACAATGACCAAAGTGGTAGAAAGGGTTTCCTTGATGAGTTGAGTCAATTCTTGCTGCTTTTATGTCGCACTAAAACCATGACGTTTAGAAGGTTGAATGTTGTTAATGATTCATTTGAATTGAGGGCAGTTGTTAGTCCCAATTGATGCTAGATGATGTCACTTTAGGTCAACTGAATTTTCTTGGCTTTATTTTTTTTGCTTGAGGACAAGTAAAAGCTTAAGTTTGGGGGAGTTGATAACTAGGGATTCTAGTTCATTTTATACTCCTTTTTATTTGAGTTTGGATTAAAAATGTATACAAATAGTCCCCAATGGCTTACATGTTGTACTTGTTTGCAGGGTTTGGTCAAGAAAGTGACAAGAAGTCAAAACCAGCTCAAAAAGGAGTGAAACCTGCACAAGTACCAATAACAAGTCAAAGCACTGCTATAGCATAAAATCTACTGCAGTTGCAACAGACCCACCGCGGCCGCAGTCCATTTAGTGCGGTCCGCGGTGAGGAGATTCAGAGAGGTGCAATCCTGGTGATGTTAGGCAGTGCGGTCCGCGGAAGATTCTTCGCGGCCGCAGACCATTTGTTGCGGTCCGCAGAGAGGAGATTCAAATAGCTCAGGACTTTTGAAGTTTCAAGACACCGCGGCCGCAGTCCATTTTATGTGGTCCGCGGTGGCCAGTTTCAGAGAATGAAAAGTCAAGCCAAAAAGCCTCACCGCGGTCGCGGTACATTTTTCGCGGTCCGGGGTACCTCTGTCAGGGGTATTTTTGTCCATAAAATTCGGCCTTGTATAAATACTTCTTTTTCAGATTTTTAGGTTATCTTTATCTTAGCTGAGCACGTGAAGGCCGTTTTGGACCCATTTTGAGTAATTTTGTAGCTAGTTCAACATTGAATCTTTAATTATTAGCTTGTAAACATATTATATGAGTTATTCTTCATCTAAATATCTTATTTCTTCCATTATTATGAGTAGCTAGACCCATTAGCTAGGGTTTTGGCTCAACCCTAGTGTGGGTATTTGATGGGTCTTTTATTTTAAGGCTTAAATTTTTATGGGGGGTTGATATTTGGACTGATTTGTGTTTTCCATGTTGAATTAGTGGTTACAAATACTAATTTGTGCCTTTTTGATTTGGGCTCTTCTTGAGAAAGAAAGCTTGAGTCTAGAAAAATTAGTTCAATAAGGAATCGGGGTGTATTCAAGAGATTGATAGCCCCAATTAAAGGGTTAAACCTAGAGATACTAATACCCGACTTGAGCCTATATTGCTTGCACAATTTTGACACCCAATTGGTCTTGAGGAAGTCAATTAGGGCAAAGTCACTCAAGCTACCGAGAGGTATAGAGTGAGTAGTTCCGTGTATTGGCTATATCGCAATCCCAACATAACAACTGTGCCATAAGCTTTAGAACCCGTCACGTATTCACCTAGGAGAAAGTCACTTCCCTAGTGCCTCGTTATCCATTTAGAAAACCTTACAAGCATTTATTCTTAGTTTAATTTAGCATCTCATTAGTATAAAATTAGAAGTAACAAACGAACAATTATGATTGGAAGTGTAATTAAGAGCACTACGCACTGCTAGTTTAGATAGGAATCCTAATCCCAAACAATCTAGCTCCCTGTGGATTCGATCCCGACCTTCTCGGGTAAAAGCTGCATCGACCGCTCTTGCCACTTTGTAGTGGTGTAGGGTTGGACCCGATCATCGCATTTGCGAACGTATCTTCGCATTTGCGAAGTCATCAGGGAGGGGCTACCATCGAAATTACGACCAAAGGTTCGCAATTGCGACAGTAGCAGACATGCAGCAGGTTCGCATTTGCGATGCCTTTCTCGCATTTGCGAGCTTCGCAATTGCGAAGATCTGGTCGCAAATGCGACATCTACAACTGATCGAAACACAACTTAGACGGGATTTCAACTCATTCTCTCAAATTTTCAAACCCTAAGCTCCCATAAGGTGATTTTCTAAAGAAGAGTTCTTCCCCAACTCATAGGTAAACAATTTCTAACTCATTTTGCTTCAATCTATTCCATCTTTTTACAAGATTTCATCACAAAATCTAGGAATTTTCATGCTGAAATTGAGTGTTTTGGGTAGAATTTAGGAATTTCGAAATTTGGGGATTTAGACCTCGAATTGAGGTCGGATTCCAAAACTAATTACATATCCGGGCTCGGGGGTGAATGGGTAATCGGGTTTTTGTTCAAACTTCGAGTTTTGACGAAGCGGGCCCGAGGTCGGGTTTTGCCTTTTTGGGAAATATATTGGGAAACCTAAAATTAAGCATTTGAATTGATTTCTCTAGCATTTATTGATATTAATAAATTAATTATGCATAGATACGAGCGGATTGGAAGTGGAAACTAAGGGAAAATCGGTATTTGAGGCTTGAGTTTAGCCGTGGAATCGAGGTAAGTGTTGTGGCTAACCTTAGCTTGAGGGATTAGGTGTTGTTGCCTTATTTGCTACTTGTTTAGTTGTTAAGTACGACGTATAGGTTTGGCGACGAGTATCTATACGTTGTTGTCGGGTCATAGCATGCACATGAGTCTTATACTTGTGACTATTGTGTTTCTTTATACGTATTGTTCCCGTTGAAACTAGTTAGTACTCATGTGAAACAAGTCTTACTATGTTTTTCCTTGTTTTGAGTACTGGTTGATTATTGGCTCAAGTTGATATTTCTGTTGTGAAATTAAATGATGAAACGAAGTTATTTGATTGTGATGCCCTTGCTAGGTTGTTATTGCTTCTGTTGTTGGTTATGGTGAGGAAGAGTGATAAAGCACGAAGGGTGATGCCGTGCACATTCATATTTATGCATATGATGAGGAGGAGTGATAAAGCACGAAGGGTGATGCCGTGCACATTTACATTTATATTCATACATATGGTGAGGAAGATAGATAAAGCACGAAGGGTGATGCTGTACACATTTCTATTATTCATATGGTGAGGAAGAGTGATAAAGCACGAAGGGTGATTCCGTGCACATTTCTATTATTGATTTCATGGTGAGGATTGAGAGTAAAAGCACGAAGGGTGATGCCGTGCATTTTCTGTTTGCTGTGTTTATTTGCTGTTATCGGTTCAAGTGCACTAATTGTTTAATTTCCTTTACTACTGTGATTCCTTAATTTGGTACCCCCATAGCATGTTGCCCCTTTTCCGTTAATTTTTGTTTCGCTTTTATTACTTGTTATTCTGTTAGTATATTGATTAACTGCACAGGTTTATGTTGTTTGTCGTGTCCTAGCCTTGTCACTACTTCGCCGAGGTTAGGCCCAGCACTTACCAGTACATGAGGTCGGTTGTACTGATACTGCACTCTGCACTTTCTGTGTAGATCTCGATACTGGACCATACTGATCAGAGTTCGAGGTTGCTGCCTTCAGTCCACAGGAAACCAAGGTAGATCTGCCAGCGTTCGCAGACCCTGGAGTCCCCTTCCCTCTATCTTAGTTCCTGTTTTCTTTCATTCCGAAAAATAGCTGTATTTCCTTTAAACCATATTTTGTAGAAATTCTTAGATGTTCGTGAAATTGTGACACCAGATCATTGGGGTAGGCTTGTTTTAGAGTTTTGGATCTGTTATAAAACTTCCGCACTTTATATCTGTTTAGCTGTAGCTATTATTCTCTTTACTGTTTGAGTTAATATTTAATGTGTTAGATTCGTATCTGTTGGCTTGCCCAGAGGCAGATCCATTATTTAAATCCTATGGGTTCAACTTTTACGGTTTTAGCATTAAACTCGTTATATTTTTAAAGTTATGGGTTCATAAATACAATTTTTATAATTTTAATAAATTTTTACTCCGCATCAAAAGTTATGGGTTCAATTGAACCCGTTAGTTGAACACTAAATTCGCCCCTGGGCTCGCCTAGCTTTCAAGAGTAAGCGCCATCACGATCCCGACAGTGGGAAATCCGGGTCGTGACAAATTGGGAGGTAGCCAAAAAAGAAATTGACTGGGACGAAAGAAATAAAAAGCACAACGAAAAGGGAAAGTCAGACAAGGTTTAAGATATATTCGAACTCGAATTTTACACATGAGAAAAGCTTTAAAAAAGGTCTACTAGTCATGGCACCTTCGTCTAGTTTGCAAACGCGGGTGGCAGGATCATATATTTAACCTAGTTAAATATTTTTTTACATAAATATATGATAATTTTACCAACCAAGCGGGCCATACCACCCCCACCCATAAGTAAGGTTGTATTGTGGGCGTGGCCCGGGCCTAAATGGGCTAAACGGGTCGGGCCTAACGGTCCCGGGCTTTGACGGGCCGGTCTCTGGCGGTCCCGGGCCAAACAGTCCCGGGCTTAACAGTCCTGGAAGGTGGAATCGGCCCATTGTGGGCCTAAGCCCCCCCTCCCCTCCCCCCCCCAATACACACACACACACACAGATATATATATATATATATATATATATATATATATATAATTTCTTGTAAATTATATTATATAGTTGTGACTTAAATCTTCTAATTCAAATTTAAACACAAAAAAAATTGCAAAGAAATATTCAAGGAAATGCCTTATAATTTTTATTATTACGACATAAACAAAAAGTGGCAGTATCTTTCTTAGTCTTCCTCCCCCCAATGGAATGAGCACAACAAGGTGCTAATACCACCATTAAAAGGAAAAAAAACTAATGAAGATGTGCCAAAATACAAGTTACATATTAGTCTACATATTATCTCTAACAAATTTCATAAATCCTTCAAGGTTCGGAGGAATTTCTGTTGGTGTTGGCGGAAAAGAAGCTTGTTCATCACCGCTTCCATGCGAAGCAGCATCCTCCGCAAGTTCCGCTAGCATTTCTTCATAAGCTTCGTCTATCTCCGGTTGTGATTCAGCAAGTCCAAAATTTCTTCTTTCCGAACGGATCCAATCTCTGAAGAGTACTGATTTTTCCAAGCTCTCCCTCATAGACGCTCTATGATCACCGATTTAAAGTCTCGCTTGACTGAAAGCGCTCTCCGATGCTATTGTTAAAACTTGAACACTTAAAATATCTCGAGCCATCCTTGAAAGAACTGGATAGTGTTTTTCTTTGTCCTTCCACCATTCCAAAACATCAAAGGAGCCGTAGGGATTCTCTGGTTCAAGTCCCTGCGACAATAAACTTGAAGCTCAATTAGTTGTGAAATATAACCAATATTATCACCTTGAGAACCCCTGAACTCCGTCCAAGAACTAAGTGCTTTTAGGCCCGCAGTTCTTTTAGATGATTGCGAACTAGACTCAGTAGGAGTTGGAACATTTGGTCTAGCATGATCTAAGGCTAGTTGATAAGCATGATAAATTGTTTGAGCATTTATTTTAATTGAGGCTTTTGCATCTGCAAGTGTAGCAAATTCCTCATCTGAAAGATCTAAAGCCTTATAAATATTTGTATACCAAAAGTGAGGACCTCCTAATTTCATGGCAGGATTTAACATGGCAGCAACACCATAAATAGGGGGGATAGGGAAAAAATATTTTTTAAACTTATCTTTCATAGAATTAATAGCAAATTGATAAATTACCCCACCCTCTGAAAATTCAGTAAACAAATTTGCAAGTGCTGCAATATAAACTAAACAGTTAGAAATTGTAGGATAATATTGCCCAGATAATTCAGTTGTAGCATGTTGTAAAAGATCTACAAGAATTTTAACATTAGTCCAATCCTGATTTGTAAGGTGCTCATCATCATCATCACCACCAACACGAGCATTAAACATTGCGTTTATTGGGTTTCTATATTCATATGCAACAACTAAACTTCCGTACATGTAATTCCATCTAGTCGGACAAGCTTTAGGAACCTTTTTTACTCTAAGGCCGAATTCATCACATTTTTTAAAATATTCCCTAAGTCTACTTCTACGGTTTGAATAAAAAAGCCAATTAAGAGCCATTTTAACCTTTTTAATTTCCACATAAAATTTTCATACGATCATCGACGATTAAATGGTATATATAACAAATACATCTAACATGGAAATATTACTAAGTGCAGGATTTAGTGTAGTGGTAAGCAAGCCGATAGCATTAGTGTTACTAGAAGCATTATCCATTGAAACTGACATTATTTTATCTCTAATGCAAAAATATCTAAAAATATCTGCAACTCTGTTAGCAATAAAATTACCTGTGTGATGTGAGTTAATTATTCTATAAGCAATAATGCGCTTTTGCATTTTCCATTCCTCATCAATCCAATGAGTGGTTACAATAAGATAATCACAGTCATTACCACTTCTACCAATATCAGTAGTAATAGCAATGCGACAATCTATATGAGTAAATAAATAGCGCAAGTATTGTTCATATTCATGTTTATATTTATAAATATCGCTCTTTAGGTTGCGCGAGGCCATCCTTTATAAGTAGGATTAAAAACTTTTCTAATATAATGCACAAAGTGAGGGTTAGAAGGAAAACTATAGGGTAAGCACATAACAGTAACCATTTTTGCCAATTCTTCACGATCTTTATTTGGATCGTAATATAAAATGCCACCAGTAACCGTGTTAATTCCCGGTTGAACTAGATTTGACCTGGTACTAGGGTTAACCTCAGTACCTACACTTGTCCCCTCTTGCGCAGCTTTTATTTGAAGATATCTAGCTTTAATCTCTAGGGTGTGTCTTTATGTGTCGAGTCAAAGTACCCGTACTGCTACGGTCTCCAGTATATTTATGAGCTATCAAAGACCCACAAGTTTTACACTTAGCTTATTTTGAGCTCTTAATTGAGTAAAAAAGTGCCAAACAAGAGATATTTCGGACCGTTTAGAAGGTTGTCTATTAAAAGTAGGGGTTACTACAGGAGGTTCAGGTGGGGCATCATTTGGATTATTATCAGTTGGGTTAACAACATGACTAGTAGGTGTTGTAGGCATGCAAATTTTATTGAATATAAATTCAATAAAATAATTTGGGCCATTTTAAATATATTAGTCCAGATAAATATTATGGGCTAATATAATTGAATTAATTATATAAGTCCAATACATATGGGTTAAATAAATAAGTCTTAATCCATTGGGCTAGACCATTTAATTGGGCTACAAGTAATGAGCCCACTTCATTAGGCCCAAATCCTCCTAGAGGCCCAGTTTGGTGCCACGCGTGAAATGACGTGGCACGCCAAGTCAAGCGGAAGAGCCAATAGGATCATGCCACGTATCAAAATGACAAGGCATGCCAAGTCACATTAAAAGGCCAATAAAATCGTGCCACATATGCAAGTGACATGTTCTGGCCAATCAAATGCAGCCATGTCACACTTCAATTTGATTGGTCGAAAAGAGTTTGTTCTTATCACAACTCTTCCCTTCCACAACTATAAATAGGGGTCTTCATAACCCAGAAAAGACACCAGAAGTTATAACAAGAAGCAAGAGAGAGCTCGTGGATCAAACACCGCAAATTCCTCCACAAGTTTCAAGCTTCAAGTAATCAAGTTCAAGTTCAACAAATCAAGTTCAAGCTCAAGAACGAAGAACAAATCAAGTTCAAGCTCAAGAACGAAGAACAAATCAAGTTCAAGCTCAAGAACGAAGAACAAATCAAGGTTCAAGGAGTGCGAGTTCAAATCAAAGTTCGTGCCAGTTGAATTCAAGATCATCGTTCGTGGCAACTACCATAGATTCAGATCAAGCTCAAAGGCTCTTGAATTTATTTACAATTGGAAAGAAGAATCAGAGGATCCATAGAGATTGTAACATTCAAATATTCGAAATAAAATACTACGATTGTTGCAATATTTTCGGTCTTGATTTTAATTTCTCGACGTAAATTTATTGTCTACAAATTCTGGCACGCCCAGTGGGACAATCTCTACCTCTCATCTCAACTTTTCAATCACCAAAGTCCAAAAACATTGAAATGGCTTCAAAGAAAATCAACTCCGGTTCAACTTCCACCAAGGCTACTAACTCCAGGTTCTATGCTGATGTGGAAAACATCCTTGGTGTTACCTTTGGAAGCTTCGGACCAGTTACGAGGAGCAAAGCAAGCTCTTTAGGACAACAAGCACCCCAAGTGTCGTCCACGTCAACCCCTGTTTTCGGATCTTCATCCTCAAAAGGAGCAAGATCTTCCACAAACGCATCTGAAGGAGGAAGCGATGTTGCTGAAAAGATCAAGAAAACTCTTGCTCTGATTGACCTCTCCGGATCCAAGCACTCTGCTCTGAAGGAAGATGATGATGCTTCAAGTGATGGATCCTCCCCACTTACACCACATAGCGTGAGCCAATCAAGGATCATTCTGTGTGAAAATCCATGCTACTCTCCGTCGTCCACGACAATCATGCAAGCCATGGTGACAAACACTTCATCTATGGAGGAGCAGTTGGCAAACTTGACGGAAGCAATCGCTGGCTTGACCAAATGCATGCAAAATCAAGAGGCTAGAATTGACAAGCTAACAGATAGGGTGGGAATCTTGATGGAAGAAGAATCTACCCATGCACCCGGCAAGCTCCCAGAAGTTCTAGAGAGTGACTCTCCCCCAAGACAAGCAGCATCCACTAAGGTTATCCCTGTCTCATCTGAAGGGATGATTCCAATCGATCAACTGAAGGAGTTCATCGAAGGAACCATTAAGAACAAATATGAAGTTGCTGCCAAATCCTCCCTTACATATGCAAAGCCGTGCACTGCAGGGTCGATATGTTGAAGATGCCTGCTGGCTATCAACCTCCGAAGTTTCAACAGTTTGATGGTAAAGGTAACCCGAAGCAACATGTTGCGCACTTCGTGGAGATGTGAAACAATGCTGGGACTTATAGAGATTACCTCATCAAGCAGTTTGCCCGCTCGCTAAAAGAAAATGCTTTTGACTGGTACACGGACCTCGAGGCTGGATCTATCGACAGCTGGGGATCAACTAGAGCAAGAATTCCCCAATCGCTTTTATAGCACGAGACGCACGGTGAGTATGATAGAGCTTACAAATACTCGTCAACGAAAGGGGGAACCAGTTATCGACTTTATCAATCGCTGGAAGAATGCAAGCCTCAACTGCAAAGACAGGCTTAGTGAAGCTTCAGGCATAGAGATGTGCATCCAAGGCATGCATTAGGGATTGCGCTACATCTTGCAAGGTATCAAGCCTAGCACATTTGAAGAACTTGCAACTCGTGCCCATGACATGGAATTGAGCATGGCCTCCACTGGAAATGAAAGGCTGCCCATCTATGAACCTCGCAAAGCAAATGACAAGCAAGAAGTCAGGAAGTGGGGCAAGTTCGTACCCAAGTCTAAAAGCAAAGAAGCTATGAATGTCAATACGTCACCTATGAAGTTCACGACGAAGGTGAGCAAGAAGCAGAGTATGAAATCCACTTCTTTTCAAGACAAGCCAAGTGGAAAGTTGACTCTAAAAGAGATGCAGGAGAAAGAGTACCCATTCCTGGATTCTGATGTGCCAGCCATTTTCGAAGAACTCCTCGAGTTAAATCTCATCGAGCTTCCGGAGATGAAGCGACCAAATGAAGCTGGGAAAACAAATGACCCAAACTACTGCAAATATCACCGACTTGTAAGCCACCCTCTAGAGAAGTGCTTTGTCTTCAAGGATAAAGTCATGGACTTGGCTCGCGAAAAGAAGATCGTGCTTGAAGATGAGAAAGCAAGCGCAAACCAAGTCTCTATCACCTTTGGCTCATTCAGTCCGGATGAATTATGTGGTTTTAAAGAAAGTAAAGATGAAGAATTACTGGAGAGCGACAAAGCTGAAGTCAATCAACCTGATGATGATGAAGGTTGGACATTGGTGACTCGTCGTAGGCACCACAAAAGGAGCCCACGAAAGGAATCAATAGAACAACCAACAAGGAAAATGATGGTGAAAAGACCAAGGAGATGGAATCCAGTTAGGCATTTGAAGAAAGCAAAAGTGGAGATGCACCATTCTCAAAAGCCACGAAATCCAGTGACCTTGGAGGAGTTTTTACCAAGTTGGTTCCGCACGAAGATTTCCCATGAGGGCATTGATGCCTCTTGTTGCCATGCTGACAAAGGGGAAGAAAAGAGTGATGACCTACCGTTGGCACCATCTTCGGAAAAGCCCATCGAGTCCACTCCTCAAGAAGTTAATGCTTGTGAGGAAAAGGTCACGTTCACAAATGACGATCTTTTGCTAGGTGACACTCCTCATAACCGCCCATTGTACCTGGTTGGCTATATGCGCGATGAAAGGGTAAATCGGATTTTGGTTGATGGAGGATCCTCAGTGAACATTTTGCCAATCCACACTGTGAAAGAACTTGGTATTCCCATGAACGAACTCTCAGAAAGTCGTGTGATGATCCAAGGATTCAACCAAGGGGGGCAAAGAGCCATAGGCGCGATCAGGCTGGGAATCACTATTGAAGATATGCAATCAAGTGCATGGCTGCATGTGATCGACGCGAAGACTTCATACAATGTTTTGCTTGGGAGGCCTTGGATACATGAGAATAAAGTTGTTCCATCTACCTACCATCAATGTTTAAAATACTACGAGGGTGAAGTCGAGAAGACGGTAGTTGCTGATGATGAGCCATTCACCGAGGCTGAGTCACACTTCGCCAATGCAAAGTTCTACTTGAAGAACCGCATTGTGAAGGAGCTGAAAGTTGATGATGGCATGAAAAGCAAGAATAAAGAGCCCTCAACTAAAAGAGAAGAGGTGACTACTGGTGAAGCCAAAGCTGTTAGTAAGGAGGTACAACCCAACGCGAATAAATCTTATAGAGGGAATATTACGTCTTATGGCAAGAAAGTAAGTCCGACGCTCCATTATGTCCCTAAAAGGAAGAAAGATGAAGGTGAATCATCTAATTGCCAAGCTAACATGCTAAAGGAGTTAACTCTTCCGGTCAAACGAATTGAGGAAGTAAAGTCGTCCTCAATGCCGCTTGAAGGGTTTGTAGCCCAAAATCGTTTGCAGAATGTGGCACTCCCTACAAAGCGAACAGATGAAGGTTTTGACCCTAACGCTTACAAGCTATTTGCAAAAGCTGGATACAATCCCAATGAGCCATCAAAGTTAGGGAAGCTCCCATCGGAAGCTGCAACGAGGCAACCACGTGAAAGTTTGGTATACAAGCAACCGTCACCAGTGCGCATCTCAATAAGAAGGGCGAGCAACAATTATATCACTGTAGAAGATGAATCAACCGCTTCTAACAAGCCTTCTGTCTTTGATCGACTTGGAAGATCACCTGTGAGGACCTCCGTGTTTGAAAGATTGGGTCCACTAAAGAAGGGGAACAAGTTCCGGAGAAATTTTCAAAGTATAAGAACACCCGTTTCACCCAAAATCCAGGAGATCTCTAAGGATTTCCAAAGTTTGGTTCCTTCTGGAATGAGGCGACAAACAAAACTTGTGATTTCATGTAAAGAAGCACTGAAGGTAAAGCCATATATTGTGGTCTATGCTAAGGAACGTGATGAAGACAAAGAAAGTGTGGGTTTTTCATATCATGTTACTGTACAAGTCGAGAATGGCATTCCATCTTCGATGGAAGATAATGCAAAATTGGAGGATGTTACGATGTGTTATCACATATCCTTCAATGATGGGGACCCTCAAGAAGATGAAGATGCGAAAGATGCTCCATCTGAACTTGAAGAAGGAGTGAAGACGACAGTTGATGCCTTAACAGAAGTTAACCTTGGCACCGATGAAGAACCAAGACCCACCTACCTAAGTGCTTTACTAGAAGCTGATGAAGAGAGCACTTATATTGAGTTACTCAAAGAGTTCAGGGATGTCTTTGCTTGGAGTTACAAAGAGATGCCTGGCTTGGACCCGAAAGTAGCAGTCCATCACCTTGCAGTCAAAAATGGTGCTCGCCCTGTTAAACAAGCTCAAAGGCGTTTTAGGCCAGACTTGGTTCCCCTGATTGAAACTGAAGTTAACAAACTCATTGAAGCTGGATTATTCGGGAAGTTAAATACCCAACATGGCTTTCAAGTATTGTCCCTGTAAGGAAGAAGAATGGCCAGATTCGAGTATGCGTTGACTTCAGGGATCTTAACAATGCGTGTCCGAAAGATGAGTTCCCGCTTCCCATTCCAGAACTGATGATCGATGCTACTACTGGGTACGAGGCAATGTCATTTATGGACGGTTCATCGGGCTATAACCAAATACGCATGGCACCAAAAGATGAAGAGCTTACTGCATTCCGTACCCCAAAGGGTATTTATTGCTACAAGGTAATGCCTTTTGGCTTGAAGAACGCTGGTGCTACTTACCAAAGGGCTATGCAGAATATTTTCGATGATCTTCTCCACAAGAATGTCGAATGCTATGTTGACGACTTGGTGGTGAAATCAAGAGAGAAGGGCGACCACATGAAAGACTTGAGGATGGTATTTGAATTGCTCCGGAGGTACCAACTTAGGATGAATCCATTAAAATGTGCCTTTGGAGTTACTTCTGGAAAGTTCCTTGGTTTCATCGTCCGACATCGAGGGATCGAAATTGATCAAGCCAAAGTGGATGCCATTTTGAAAATGCCTGAGCCCCGAGATATCCATGAATTGAAAAGTCTGCAAGGAAAGCTAGCATACCTTAGAAGATTCATATCAAACCTGGCTGGGAGGTGCCAACCATTTAGTCACCTCATGAAGAAAGGTGTTCCTTTCAAGTGGGATCAAGCTTGTAGCAATGCCTTCGAAAGTATCAAAACCTACTTGATGAAGCCTCCAGTTTTAGCAGCTCCTATACCAGGAAAGCCATTGATACTATACATTGCGGCGCAGGAAAGGTCTGTTGGAGCACTGTTGGCCCAAGAAAATAGTGAGGGGAAAGAAAACTCTCTTTACTACTCGAGCAGGATGATGACACCTAACGAGTTGAATTATTCGCCAATTGAAAAGTTGTGTTTGGCGCTAGTCTTCTCAATTCAAAAGTTGAAACACTACTTTCAAGCTCATGTTGTCCGTCTTGTTTCTAAAGCAAATCCCATCAAGTTCGTGATGTCAAAACCTGTTCTTAGTGATCGACTAGCGAGATGGTACCTCCAATTTCAACAATTCGAGATTTTGAACATCCCTCAAAAGGCCGTAAAAGGACAAGCATTAGTAGACTTCTTGGAAGATCATCCGATACCTGATGACTGGGAGCTAACTGATGAACTACCTGATGAGGACGCAATGGTGGTTGAAGTTCAACCTCCATGGAAGATGTTCTTTGATGGTGCTGCGCATCGTGGGGAAGCCAGGGCTGGTGTAGTATTTGTCACTCCTCAAGGTGAAGTCTTGCCCTACTCCTTCACCTTGACACAACTCTGTTCCAACAATGTTGCTGAATATCAAGCATTAATACTTGGGCTTGTAATGGCCGTTGATATGAAGCAATTGCAATTGCAAGTCTTTGGTGACTCCCAGTTAGTGGTCAATCAGCTTTTGGGTAGTTACGAGGTCAAGAAGCCTGAACTACGCCCATATCATAATTACGCAAAAAAGTTGATGGGGTGGCTCGGTGATGTGACTATTCAGCATGTGCCAAGGAAAGAAAATAAGAAGGCTGATGCTTTAGCTGCTCTAGCTTCATCATTAGCCCTGCCTGACCAAGCGCAAGTTACCGTTTGCCAAAAATGGGTAGTACCGCCGCCAAATGAAGTTGAAGGTGAAGAAAATGAACTCAAGCATCTTGTTGTTGTTTCTGAAGTTGAGAAAGAAGAATGACGACAACCCATTATCGACTACTTATGCTATTGGATACTTCCAGAAAATCCGAGGAGAAGGACTGAAATCCGTCGTCGTGCACCTCGCTTCCTTTACTACAAGGATACTCTATACAGAAGGTCGTTCGAGGGAGTACTCTTGCGATGCCTAGGAGAAGAAGAAGCTCTCCAAGCTTTGCAAGAGGCACATTCTGGGGTATGTGGGTCACACCAGTTTGGACCAAAGCTCCACTTCCATATAAAAGGGATGGGATATTATTGGCCAACGATGGTAAAAGATTGCTTAGACTACGCTCGAAGATGCAAGGCTTGTCAATTCCATGCAAATTTTATTCATCAACCTCCTGAAGTGTTGCACCCGACTGTTGCATCCTGGCCATTTGACGCTTGGGGATTGGATGTTGTTGGACCACTGCCAAAGTCCTCTGGTGGGCACCTATACATCTTGGCTGCAACTGACTATTTCTCAAAATGGGCTGAAGCTGTTGCTCTTAAGGAAGTAAAGAAGGAAAATGTTGCAAATTTCATCCGAGTAAACATTATTTATCACTTTGGCATTCCTCGTTACATAATAACGGATAATGGAAAGCCATTCGACAATAGGCTGATGAACAAGATTTGTGATCTCTTTGGCTTCAAACAACATAACTCTTCGATGTACAATGCTGCCGCCAATGGTCTAGCTGAAGCATTCAACAAGACTCTATGCAACTTGTTAAAGAAAGTCGTCTCCAAATCCAAACGAGATTGGAATGACCGTATGGAAGAAGCTCTATGGGCATATAGGACAACTCACCGCACGCCAACACAGGCGACTCCTTATTCACTCATTTATGGAGTCGAAGCCGTCTTGCCACTTGAGCGTCAAATACCTTCGTTACGGCTGGCTATTCAAGAAGGGATTACTGATGAAGAAAATGCTCGACTTCGATTAGAAGAGTTGGAAGCTCTTAATGAAAAGAGATTGGAAGCTCAACAGAGTATTGAATGTTATCAAGCTCGATTGTCTCGCGCCTTAAATAAAAGAGTTCGTCCGAGATCCTTTCAAGTAGGAGATCAAGTCCTTGCCGTACGAAGACCCATAATTACTTCCCATAAACCTGTAGGGAAGTTCACTTCAAAATGGGATGGTCCATATGTCGTACAAGAAGCTTATTCAAGTGGGGCTTACAAGCTGGTTGATGCAGATGGTATGAGAATCGGCCCTATCAACGGCAAGTTTTTGAAGAAGTATTATCCATGAAGTTGCAAGTCATAATGCTCCTCGATGTACGAGCCTAAACTGCAAGTCATGATGCTCCTTGACGCACGAGCCTAAACTGCATGTTGCTACATTCCTGGCACGCAAGAGTATAAACTGTGTACGACCCAAAAAAAAAAAGTCCGCTAGGTTAAAAATCTCGAAAGAGGCGGCCTAGGCAAAAGTTAGGACGTAAAAAAAAAAAAATAAAGAGTCCGCTAGGTTGAAAACTTCGAAAGAGGCGGCCTAGGCAAAAGTTAGGACATAAAAAAAAATCACCCAGTCTGAACTACGGTATGACTTGATCCTCTTCACCGGGGTACAAGGCAGCTTAGAGTTTCATTCTAAGTTCAGTCGCATAAGTTCAAAAGATACATATTGCCCCAATTGTTGCTCGAATGAAGTATGAAGGAATGTAAGATCAAGCTGAAATGCTATCCTCCTGTTGAACTTTGATCTCATTTGATTTAAAGGGGGAAACCTTCCATGGTAAATTGATATCTTCGATGGGCCAATTTGAGGAGGATGTCAAATATTTGCATTGAAGTCCAATGATTCTTTGTGCCTTCAGGTTCGCCAAACCTTCAAGTTTGTTGGTCTCTAAGTCCGCCCTCTGCCTTAAAAAAAAGAAGAAAAAAACGAAAGAGAGGGGATGTCTGTGTCGGACTCCTTTTTACGGTTTTCGTTGCGAACTTTTAAAGGCATCCGAAAGGTGTTCGTCTCGAACTTTTAAAGGCATCCGAGTTTTTAACGGTTTTCGTTGCGAACTTTTAAAGGTGTTCGTCTCGAACTTTTAAAGGCATCCGAAAGGTGTTCGTCTTGAACTTTTAAAGGCATCCGAGTTTTAACGGTTTTCGTTGCGATTAAAGGTATCCGAAAGGTTTTCGTCTCGAAATTTTAAAAGCATCCGAGTTTTTAACGGTTTTCGTTGCGAACCTTTAAAGGTGTTCGTCTCAAACTTTTAAAGGCATCCGAAAGGTGTTCGTCTTGAACTTTTAAAGGCATCCGAGTTTTTAACGGTTTTCGTTGCGAACTTTTAAAGGTGTTTGTCTCGAACTTTTAAAGGCATCCGAAAGGTGTTCGTCTTGAACTTTTAAAGGCATCCGAGTTTTAACGGTTTTCGTTGCGAGCTTTTAAAGGTCTTGACCGCGAACTTTTAAGATCTTGACCACGAGCTTTTAAGGATCTTCGCACGAACTTTTAAAGGTATTCGTTGCGAACTTTTAAAGATCTTCACTGCGAACTTTCAAATGTTTTCACCGCAAACTTTTAAGATCTTGACCACGAGCTTTTAAGGATCTTCGCACGAACTTTTATGGGTCTTCCCCGCAAATTTTAAAGATCTTCATTGCGAACTTTTAAAGGTCTTCACCGCGAACTTTAAAGGTCTCCACCGCGAACTTTTAAAGATCTTGACCATGAGCTTTTAAGGATCTTCGCGCGAACTTTTATGAGTCTTCCCTGCAAATTTTAAAGATCTTCACCACAAACTTTTAAAAGTCTTCGTCTCGAACTTTTAAAATACTTCGTAGTTTGACGATTTTACCTACAAAAAAAATGAAGAAAAAAAAAGACAAAGGAAGAAAAGCACAAGAAAAGAAGAAGAAATTACCTTCGTATTAACGCTTCTGAGTCCACAAAACTGATCTCAAATGGCTTGCAAGAATCAAAGACTAATGCTCAATTGGTGAAGTAGTATGGGGTTTATATAGAGCTTGCAAAGCGGCTGCCGAGAACTTATTTTCGGTGTGGGATCATGTAATACGGTTGTAGCAATTTGTTTCTAATAAGGAAAGAATATCAGGCATGCTTGGTTGTCTCCTAAGATGATTGAGTAACGTCGGTGATACAGTCCTAATTAGAGACAGAGAGCAAAACAACATGTCTTTCTCATACACAGCATTTGGCGTACTGTGTCAGAAGGTCTCCTAAGATTTTCTGATTTCATCATATAACATGGAATGCTAATTGAAAAGGAATCTCACGTGGAAAAAAGGGATGCAGACTCACTGACCTCATGGTGAATAAATGTGTAATTACTTTAGGCAGAATAGCCTAGGAGACACTTGTACTTGTTCTGGTTTGTCATCCCGGTCCCTACACTCCATAAAGTTTCATCCAGACACTTCAACTTAATCAAAACAAGACTTTTAAACACCTCCGGAATCGTGTGATGCTCACTTGCTTGACGTTGATGACAAATCAGCATCCACATCAGATTCTATACCAAAATAATATTATTTAACAAAATTTTAATTTCATAAACAAAAATTAAAATAAAAAAAGCAAAAAACTAAAATTAAAATTAAAGAAAACCCATCATCTCTTCTTCAAACCCACCCACTCAACCTTCTTAAAACAATAACCCACCTGCCATGGCTCCTCCACCATGAGTACTACTACTTCCTTCACTCTTCATTTAAAGAAAGTTATCTAGCCATGAAAAATACAAGAGCAGAGAATTAAGTCTTTTGAATTTTGACTTATTCCTATACCCCAATTCGGAAGGGCTGTGAAAAAATTTAAAAGCTAAAACTACCAGAAAAAATGGATGAATCATAGAGAAGGGGAAGATGACATGATGGAAGAAGAAATACATACCAAGGAGAAAATCTAATGAAAGAAGGGATTGAAGAAAGATGAAGAAAAAGGGGAAGGTAAAAACGAAGACGAGGAGAAGGGGGGGGGGGGGGGG
>NW_017674128.1:65086-75767 GCF_001879085.1 Nicotiana attenuata | reverse complement strand
GGCAGAACGAAAGGGAATCGCTCGTAGTATTTTATTTATTTATTTATTTATTTTTATTTTTTTAATAAAGAAAAATCATCAGCTCACGCACCTAATGTGCGTGTAAATCACTCATTTTGTCCACCTCAGCCACCGGAATAACTTTCAAGGTGCTACTTCAAAGGCAGTAAACTTAATAAGGTAATTGGTCCAGTAGTAAGCGTGTCCTTTAACGAAACAATATAATAGCCTGTTTGGCCAAGCTTTTTTTTTGGCCAAAAGTGCTTTTTTTTTTTTTTGCCAAAAGCACTTTTGGCAAAAAATTGAGGTGTTTGGCCAAGCTTTTGGAAGGAAAAAAAGTGTTTTTAGGAGAAGCAGAAGTAGTTTTGGAGAAGTAGAAAAAAGTAGCTTCTCTGCAAAAGCACTTTTTTGAGAAGCATTTTTGAGAAAAATACACTTAGAAGCAGTTTTTTAAAGCTTGGCCAAACACTAATTGCTGCTCAGAAGTGTTTTTCAAACTAATTAGCCAAACACAAACTGCTTTTCACCAAAAGTACTTTTGAGAAAAGCACTTCTCAAAATAAGCTGATTTTTGCAGTTTGGCCAAACGGGCTATAAGTCAATTCTTTGAGGAATTTCTAGCTACAATTTGATGAAGGCGTCCGTAAATGAATCCTTGAAATACCAATTACCTTTGTAAATACTTCAAGCCTAGTCTTTAAAGTTTACACCTTGACAAGTCTTGAAGAAGGGGGCATTTGTAGGCATGCAAATTTTATTGAATATAAATTCAATAAAATAATATGGGCCATTTTAAATATATTAGTCCAGATAAATATTATGGGCTAATATAATTGAATTAATTATATAAGTCCAACACATATGGGTTAAATAAATAAGTCTTAATCCATTGGGCTAGCCCATTTAATTGGGCTACAAGTAATGAGCCCACTTCATTTAGCCCAAATCTTCCTAGAGGCCCAGTTTGGTGCCACGCGTGAAATGACGTGGCACGCCAAGTCAAGCGGAAGAGCCAATAGGATCATGCCACGTATCAAAATGACAAGGCATGCCAAGTCACATTAAAAGGCCAATAAAATCGTGCCACATGTGCAAGTGACATGTTCTGGCCAATCAAATGCAGCCATGTCACACTTCAATTTGATTGGTCGAAAAGAGTTTGTTCTTATCACAACTCTTCCCTTCCACAACTATAAATAGGGGTCTTCATAACCCAGAAAAGACACCAGAAGTTATAACAAGAAGCAAGAGAGAGCTCGTGGATCAAACACCGCAAATTCCTCCACAAGTTTCAAGCTTCAAGCATCAAGTTCAAGTTCAACAAATCAAGTTCAAGCTCAAGAACGAAGAACAAATCAAGTTCAAGCTCAAGAACAAAGAACAAATCAAGGTTCAAGGAGTGCGAGTTCAAATCAAAGTTCGTGCCAGTTGAATTCAAGATCATCGTTCGTGGCAACAAACATAGATTCAAGATCAAGCTCAAAGGCCCTTGAATTTATTTACAATTGGAAAGAAGAATCAGAGGATCCATAGAGATTGTAACATTCAAATATTCGAAATAAAATACTACGATTGTTGCAATATTTTCGGTCTTGATTTTGTTTTCTCGACGTAAATTTATTGTCTACAGGTGTATCATCTAAATCTGGTTGTGTTTCATCTAAATCATCATTTTCCTCATCATTTTCATCGATAGTTTGATTAGGATAAAGAGCATTCATATATTCATCATTTAATTGTTGACCTGGTGCAACATCATGGCAAAATTGACTATCGGTAAATTGAAAACAAGGGTTATCACTATCAAGAATAACAGGTGGAGGAGGACGGGTAACACGTATGGGTCGGGGAGCCGGGGGAGGAGTAGTAGCTTGGCGACTAGATTAACCAATTTTAGATTTTCCCTTACTACCAAATTTTTTTTCAAAGAAAAGGCAATATTAATTATAATTATACAAACTAAAACAGACAAAATTATAATATTAAAACTTAAGAGTTGAAACGAGTTTACCGAATTGACGAACAACTTCTTGAAAATTGTATATAGTTGAAGACTTGAATACTTCAATTCACCAACTTCACAATTTTTCACAAATTGCAATAATAAAGTAAACAACTATAGAAGAAAATTAGAGAGAGATTGAGAGAGACTAATGATTTTGCGAGTAAAAATAAAAGAATGAGGGGGTATTTATAGTTGAGAATAGGGAAAAAGTGTAATTATAAAAAATTTGGGAGCCAAATGGCTATTTTTTAAAAAGCCAAACGGCTAGTTTTTAAACTTCCAACCGTTGGCCGATTTTAAAAATAAATTTTTTTTAAAAAAAATAGTCGTTGGGCCCGTTTGGCCTGATTGAACCGGCCCAGGCCCACCAGCTGGTCCCGGACTCGCAGTCTCACCCTGGAGGACTGGCCCACAATGGGCTCCTAGGACCGTTTGGGACCGGACCGTTTGGACCGGCCCTTTTGGCCCGTGGTCTCGCAGTCCCGGGCTGGGCCTGGCCCACAATACAGCCTTACCCATAAGAGTGGATCCGCCCCTGATCCAAGGTCAGGGATCTGTTAATTGAATGCCTCAGTATTATTTGACGTCGTTTAGAAAGTCTAGAGAACGTTAAGCGCGGAATTATGGATAAACGGATAACTGAATTCGCGTAGCTAGAGTAACTGAACATTTGACGTAAGCTTATTCGTAAAAACCTTCAATAGCTATACATACTGCCAATGTTCTATGATGAGTTTTTGAGATATTGGTCTACGTATGTGAACATAAGATGTATAATGCAACATTTACTTATAAATTAGTAAATCCAAGCAAAAAACATTAGTACCTTTCATTAGTCAAGGTACAAGAGATTAAAAAAAATTATGCACATGCATACAAAATTAAATTCATATCTATCTAAATGACAGGGTAGTACCAACAGCACGTTTTGGAATATACTAACACCAAATCGTATAAAATTAAAAAGAAAATGCATTTTGGAAGTTAGTTTTTTTATTTAGTTCCATTTAAAAGCCCCCAATGGAGGCAAATTTGTAATTCGGCTAAACCAACCAGTTTATCGACATGTTAACCGTAGAATTAGGGATTAACGGGCCACTGAAATTTAAAAAGCTAGAGTGAATGAATAATGGTCTAACTAAAGCTTTACTTAATAACTTTCACTACATACTTACTGGGCTCAAGGCTATCTTGACCATTGGTAAAGCTTAGCAACAATCGAAACATTTATTTTTCTTTTTTCTTTGGAGTTTCCTCTCCTTTAATGAATATAAGAGACATAACATCCTCTTCAAATAATTTCTGCAAACATTTATAATGTTGGAGATGGCTGAAGAACCTTGAAAAAAGATACTCCAGAATACAAAAAACAGACGACATTAAAAAACAATCTACAAAAGGAGTAAGATTTTGCAATGGATCGGATCATAGAAAGCTGAACCTACAAATCATAATCAACGCCAGCAGGAAACGAAACAAAAGAAATACAGTGAAAGGGCACAAATACTAAAATGAAACACCGAATCCCGTTATGTCTAATGACTATTTCTCCGCTTTTAAGTGGCTCAGGTAAGAACTGTGTTTGACTCGAAAGATGCTTTCAACAACTTCAGTGCCTGCAAAATGATAGTAAGAATATTCTAAGAATATGTACCAACAAAAGGAAATAAGAAAAAACACGCAGCAAAATTTGTTGAATTTATTGTTTATAAACTAACCAGGTCACTAGTTAAAAGAGGAGAAGAAGTTACATATGTAACAGTCGATAGGCTAAAAGCACTTTACTTGTTAAGTGTACATAAATTTAATCCAAATAAAGTGATTACCTCTTCCATTCCAAAACCTACTACTTGCTCCTGCAGCATACCAACATCCTTGACATTAAACTTGCTGAGAAGGGTAATGCTAGAAATAGTGGACATGGGCTTAATAACCAAATCATCCATCACCATGTATGTCACCACCTCCTTCACAAAACCCCCCGTCGCTGCTACAGCTTCCTCAACTCTGGCTGGATCAACATACGTCAACTGCCATGACATACGGTTCCTACAACTTGGACAGACAGCATTAGGGTCATGGGTAAAATTTCTGGTACAAGGACACTGAGGACATGTATAAGAATTCTTTTGTGCCGGAACATCATTAACTAATAGAAGAGGAACAGAAGCGATTTCGACGGAAGATTTGGGTTTTAAAAGGATATCTTTGTGTTTGTTCGGCTGAATGTAGGTGTCATTCATATTCTCTACTCTATCGTAGAGGTTAGGCAAAAGCACCCATTCATTCCCTTCTCCTTAAGAAGCCTAGTGACAGTGCCCACTGGCAATGTGAGAATATGAAAAAGGAAATCAACACAATCCTTTTCAGCCTCAGCGAACGAACTTTGCGAGCCTTGGTGTCGATCAAAAGTTTTAAGCTAAGTCTGGTATCAGAAGTCGTCATTCTGGCTGGCTGATAATCGATAGCCGAGTTTTTAAGGACCAGGGAGTTCTTATGTGTACTGGACGTTGAAGACTTATGCTTCGCTTTTAGCAATATAATTACCTTATCACCAGTTTTTGGACACAGTACTAATCAGGATTTTTTTCATTATATATCAACAAATTGGAGAATTCAAGGAGTTGCAAAATTAATTCCATGTAGATCAGATTTCGGTTGAAGATATGTACACTGTATCTAAATAGTAACGTCTTGAAAAGTGGAGAATTTGAGGAGTTGCAATAAAGTTCTTATTGTCCGCATCAAAATGGAAGTCAATCGTTTTCTTTGAGTCTTAGAGCCTGTTAGGAAAGCCACCTTGAAAATGAATTTGGGTTTAATTGGGTGTAATTACTCAGTTTGGCATGTTTGTTTGGCCAAGTAAATTGCTTGGTCAGCATGAAATTGAGTGTAATTGAAGGGGTGTAATTACACTCTCCAATTGGTGGTAATTGCACTGTGTAATTACAAGGTTGTTTTTTAGTTTCTTTTCTTTCTTTTTTTTTATTTTAATTTATTTTCTTTGTAACTTTTATTTCTATTATTTTAATTTTTTAATTTTATTTTTACTTTTTAATTTCTTTATTTAAAATATATTTTTATTTTTACATTATTTATCTTTATTTCTCTATCTTTACTTCTTGTGATTCCATGTAATTGCTTATAATTTATTTTTTATTTATTTTCTTATTCTATTTTTTGAAACTACACCTACTAATATTAGAAATAACGAGTCATTAATAAACTTGGCATATAATGAGTGATGTACTTAAAGTGAAATTTCGTTGTTGAATGTGGTTATAAACTTACCATGTTTCCTAATCTTAAGCTGCAGTGGGACTTACTATTATTATGTTAGAATTTGACATATATTAAACTATTTTTTTTTTTGAATTTTGAAATTGTGGTATATTCATGGTTCTAATTTACTTGTTTTAGTAGTATTGGCTCATATTGCATGTTGTTCATTTTCTAGTTAAAATTGATAGATTAGTTTTGTCAAACATTTGAATAATGTTATGACACTATATTTATAAATATTAATTTATTTCATGAAACATGAATTTCATGATGTTCTTACAAAACGTAAATTTTATTTTTGTAAGTATCTGAACTAAATATTATTAATTTAAAAAAACATACAGTATATAAATTATTTTTACAATATTAGTTATAAATATATGATTACTAATTAATAATATTAACGAAAAAATATACAACTTAAATACCAAATATAATATTATTTATACTTATAAATATTTCTAGGCATATCTTTATTATATTAATTTTTAAGTTTTAATAATTACTTAATTTAAAATTTAATCTAACTGTGTAATTACACTTGTGCAATCAAACGGTAAACTTGTAATTACACTATCATGACAAACAAACAGGTTGTCGTAATAATTACACAACTGTGTAACTATTAGGCTGTGTAATTACTACCCTAGTAATTATACCAATTCCAATTACAGGGTGGCTTTCCAAACAGACTCTTATGGTTGCCTAATAATAATAATACTGATAAATGATGCAAGACTTGTACTTGGAGATGGATTTTAATTTTAGGACCTATGCCTAAATAGTTGCACTTGCTTCATCGTCCTATTTTTAACACAGTACTCCAACAGTACTCACTAATTGCATGTTATCTAACCGGTACATTGATCAAGGTTCTCTTTATTGATAATCTCAAACAGTTGTGGAATTCCAAGAGTTTGAATTGAATAATTCAATTCGATATAGGCCAGATTAGTCCTAATGAAGAAATGCTTCATATGTCAAAACGTCTGGATAAGTTGAAGAATTGCAATACAATTCTCATTACCCGCACCAAACAGAGTGGCTTTCCAAACAGACTCTTAAACGATCTACAAAGCAATCCTATCTATTTCTTTGAGTCTTAAGGTCGCAGTAATGTATGGGACCAAAGGTCCAAAACCAATCTACTTAAAGACAACAATTGCTTTAGGTACTACTCATATTGTGTTAGGTACGACTAATATTGTGCACGTTGCCATTAACATCGAAAAATGTTCTTGTCAGAGACGGATTGTGAGGATCCGACCCGTCGTCACATGAGTTACCGTACCGTTTCCCCCATTTCCTGCTTCTTTATGCTTCATTATAAGAGTCTTGTGTGAACGAGTTGATTTGGATTGGTTTTAGAAGGAAATGAGACACTTAGTCTCTTTAAGGAAGGATTGTTTTGGAAAAGTCAACCGGATGTTGACTTATGAGTTAGAGGGCTCGGATGTGATTTTCGATGATTCGGTTAGCTTTGGGAGATGATTTGTGACTTAGGAGCGTGATCGGAAGTGATTTTAGAGGTCCGGTGTAGAATTAGGCTTGAATTGGCGAAGTTAGTATTTTGGCGAATTCCGGTTGATAGGTGAGATTTTGATCCGAGGGTCGGAATGGAATTCCGAGAAATGCTGTAGCTTCGTAATGTGATTTGGGATGTGTGTGCAAAATTTCAGGTCATTCAGAGGTGATTTGGTTGGGTTTTTTATCGAATGCATGTTTCGGAAGTTTTAGAAGAACTTAGGCTTGAATCCGATGTAATTTGGTAGTTTTGGTGTTGTTTGAGGTGTTTTGATGATTGGAATAAGTTTGAATGATGTTTTAGGATGTGTTGGTGCTTTTGGTTGAGGTCCCGGGGGCCTCGGGGTGATTTCGGATAGTCAATCGGACCAATTCTAGCTTGTTGAAGTTGCAGATTTTCCAGCCGAAGTGTTGTAGAGATTTGGTCATCGCGATCGCGAGGGGGTGTCGCGATCGCGTAGAGGAAAATTGGGAGGCTAGAACTTTGTTCATCGCGTTCACGCTCAGTGGGTCGCGATCGCGTAGGTTTGGGAGCTAGTGCATCGCGTTCGCGGAAGGATAACCGCGTTCGCGTAGAAGGATTTGAAGTTCCATAATATTTGTTCTTCGCGTTCGCGGCACAAGGCTCGCATTCGCGTAGTAGTATCAGCCAGAGCATCGCGGTCGCGGATGAGGCTTCGCGTTCGCGAATGGTGATTTTTGGTCAATGAATTTTTGTTCATCGCGAAGGCGGGGGTTTGACCGCGTTCGCATAGAGGAAAATATCACCTGGGCAGAATAGATTTAAGTCATTTTTGTTCCGCGAGCAAGGTCATTTTTCCACCTTTTTTGAACATCCTTGGGAGCTTTTGGATGGGATTTGAAGAGGGATTCGACTAGGATTGATTGGAGGTGAGTTATATGACCTAATTACATGGTTTAATGGTAGAATCAACATAGAAATTTATGAAAATTCATCAAAAAGGGGGAAAAGCTAGGGCTTGGATTTTGATATTTCAAAGTGGGTTTTGATGGGTCATTTGAGCTCGGATTTGGGAGTTTTTGGTATGTATAGACTCGTGGCGAGATAAGAAATCCGTTGATGTAAAATTTTCTGGAATTCGAGAAGTGGGCCCGGGGCTCGGGTTTTGTAAATTTCGTGATTTTCGATGTTATTCGATTCTTTTCGATTGGGTTATGTTTCCTTAGCCTATTGTGATGTATTCGTTGTGGTTTTGATAAGATTCGACGCGCGAGGAGGCCGATTTGAGAGGCAAGGGCATAGCGAGCTAGGATTTGGCCGGCTTGAGGTGAGTAATGATAGTAAATGATATCCTGAGGGTTTGAAACCCCGGATTTGCACAACGTGGTGCTATATTGAGGTGAAACACGCGCTTCATGACGAGCGCGGGGATTGTTTACTACCGGAGATTGTGACTTGGTCCGTCCCGATTGATATTTTTACCGCGTATTTGACTGAAACGTATCTGTTATCAACATGATTTGGGCCTATTGCCATATTTTGGGCTTCATGCCGACTACTTGAATCCTTCATGGATTTTTATCACAGTTTCCTCACTATTTTGATATACTACTTGAACTCAGTCCTGTTGATGATACTGTTTTACAAACTCAGCTGCTTTAATTGAACTCTGAGACTTAAATGATATTTCCACTGATGTTTGGATTGAGCACTACTATTTTATTGATGCCTGAGGGGCTTATGATGTTTTCTGGACTGAGTGAGGCCAAGGGCCATATGTGAGGAGGCTTCCAGGCCTTGTGAGTGATGTGAGGAGGCTTTCAGGCCTTGTGAGTGATGTGAGGAGGCTTTCAGGCCTTGTGAGTGATGTGAGGAGGCTTTCACGCCTTATGAGTGATGTGAGAAGGCTTTCAGGCCTTATGATGATATAGCGCTTGGGCCGTAAGGGGCCCCTCCGGAGTCTGCACACCCACAGTGAGCGCGGGTACCCATATGAGCTGAGAGTGAGCCCGAGGGGCTGATATTATGCTGAGTGACTGATACTGAGCCCGAGGGGCTGATACTGTTCTGAGCGATTGATACTGGGCCCGAGGGGCAGATTTCTACTCTCTATTTACTTGTTGTTTTACCTCACTTACCTGTTTTTAAAAAGAGATTTCATTTGACTTTTACTGTTTTACTGCTTTAAGTGATTTACTGCCTGATATAGAATTGCCTTGTGCACTTATGTGTTTTCATGCCTTCAGTTATTATTTATTATTATTACTCATTGGGTCGGAGTACTCACATTACTCCCTGGACCATGTGTGCAGATTCAGGCATAGTAGAGTCCGCTCCTGAGCGCTGATTCTTTCCAGACCAGGCAGCGATTTGGAGTTATGAGGTAGCTGTTGACGTCCGCAGCCCCTTGTCTCCCCTATCTTACATCATTTATGTTTTCTTCAGACTATTGTATCTGATATTACTCTTTGTAGACTTATAGCAAACTCTGTAGTAGCTCATGACTTGTGACACCCCGGTTTGGGCTGTGTTGGGATGGTTTCCCCTTGTTATTATCGCTGATTCTGCTTTATCGACTACATTAAGCATGTGTTAGAATTGTTAATATTAATTAATTGCTTTAAAAGAAGTGTTTGTGTTGTTCTGGCTGGCCTTGTCTTCACGAGAGGCGCCATCACGACCGGGTTGGGATTTGGGTCGTGACAAGTTGGTATCAGAGCCTAGGTTACTAGGCCTCATGAGTGATGAGCTGGTTTAGTAGTGTCTCGTAGATCGGTACGGAGACGTCTGTACTTATCCTCGAGAGGCTGCAGAACCTTTAGGAAAATTCCACATTCTTGAAATTTCTATCGTGCGATCTTGTTGATCCGAGTACTAAACTTCTCTTTATTCTACTCTCTCACAGATGGTGAGGACACGAACTACCGGACGGGGTGGACGACCACCAGTACCACCCACTGAGACCACCAGAGGTCGTGGATGCGGTCATGGTCGTGGCAGAGGCAGAGCAGCAGGGGCAGCGCCTGTTGATCCACCAGTTGCCCCAGCTCAGGATCAGGCTCCAGCAGCACCAGCTCAGGCACCGGCTGTGCCCATCGTGATTCCTTGCCTTCAGGAGACTTTGGCTCAGATTTTGACAGTTTGCACTGGCCTAGCTCAGGTCGTTTCAGTCACCACAGCAACAGCTACTTCGCAGGCTGGGGGAGGCAATCAGACCCCCGCTGCTCGCACACCTGAGCAGGTAGTACAGGGATTACAGACTCCAGAGGCACCTCCAGCCCAGCCAGTTGCACCAGTGTAGGAGTTTAGGGTTCTAGCTATGCCTGAGGATGAGCAGCGTCGTCTAGAGAGGTTTGGTAGATTCCAGCCTCCGACATTCAGTGGTGCTGAGGGCGAGGGTGCCCAGGGTTTTCTTGACAGATGTCAGCGGATGCTCCGTACAGCAGGGTTCCTCGAGTCTAGTGGTGTGGCTTTTACCACCTTTCAGTTTACTGGGGCTGCCTTCACTTGGTGGGAGGCGTATGAGAGGCGTAGGCCGGCTGGTGCAGCACCTTTGACTTGGCAGGAGTTCTCCACTCTCTTTTTGGAGAAGTATGTACCGTAGTCCCGCAGAGAGGAGTTGCGCAAGCAGTTTGAGTGGCTACGGCAGGGAGATATGACTGTGTCTCAGTATGAGATGAGGTTTTCAGAGTTGGCTCTTCATGCCGTCTCGATGGTTCCGTCGGATCGTGAACGGATCAGGAGATTTGTTGATGGCCTTAACTACCATCTCCATGTTCTTATGACTAGAGAGAGAGTATTGGGTGCTTCATTCGAGGAGGTGGTTGATATAGCTCGAGAGATTGAGGCGGTTCGCCGTCAGGATCGAGAGGAGAGGGAGGCCAAGAGGCCTCGAGGTTCTGGCAGTT